>NC_051158.1:84123786-84172331 GCF_013339745.2 Dermacentor silvarum
AAAAAAAAAAGTCTATGGATTATTGTGTGGTGGGTGTCAGCATATTGTGGACAGGCTGTAGCATGCATTGTCAAACACGCTTACACACACACAAATTGCACATTCTCATATGCAATTTTAAGAAAAAATCAAGTCAGCTCTTGTTTTAGATCTTGCAAGAGGCACTCAGTCCTCAATGGACGAAAGCCCAGTGAATAATATACACGGTCTATGTTAAATGGAATTGGAATAAAAAAGGCATTTGCTCAGGTTTCATCCGGAAACTGTGGTAGTGATGCTCTAATTCAAGATTCAAGACGCCTGCCTTCATCCCGCCTAATAAATTCCCATTTGAAAGAGTTTTTACATAGCTGATGTGCATTCTCATCTTAAGTTCTAGCCATGAACAGCCACTTTGCTCTAGTGCATTGCATATCGCAAGCTTGCGCCGTTTCATTCTTAATTTATATCGCGGCCGCATTGAATTCGACAGTATCATGTGGATCACATGATATGGATCACATGATCATGATCGACAGTATTAATAATAAGTTTGCGCAACGATGATTCAATGGTTTTCTGAGTGTGAATGGAAGCAGCGATAAGCATGAAATACATTTTCTGGTGCAGTCACTATTTTCTTCTGATCGAGGGGTAGCACGTGCGCAAACACTCATTTTCTTATGCTTGGATGAACGGCTAGACCAGACGAAACAAATTGTGCGCGCGAGGGTAACTTCAGCGGGCTTTAAGTGCTGCCCGATTGACCCGTGTTCACGTCACCCCGCCCTGCACAAGGAAACCTTCATGTTAGTGAAGCCTGGTACACTTATAACTTTAATGTGAAATAACGATTTTTTTTTTCGCGCTTTGAGTTTACTCACTCCACTATGAACGAAAATTTAGGGGAGGCAGAGCAATGTCAAGCCGCCGGCGCCGCTAAGCTGGGACCGCTGACCGCAGCGCCATCCTATCGGCTCGCAGCAGAGCTACTCGGTGCGCCCGCGCGCTGCCGAACATAATCTGGACGCTCGCGCGCGCGCAGTGTCAACACCTAAATGATCTTACACCGTGGTCTCAGGTGGATCGCGTCGTCCTGTCCCTTGCTGGCGTAATCTGAGAGAGAAAGAAAGAGAGAAGAAAAAGAAAAAAAAACACGTCCCCTGGAGACCGCTTGTAAACATGGAGTAGAATGTTTGAAATGCGCGCCGCGCGATGACGTTTGAGCAAGCCGCCTTCTATTGGTCGTCCGTCCCCACCGCATTTGCGTTTTCGCAGGGAAGTTCAGCACGCCGAACATCGAAAAATCGCACGCACGAAGGGTTCGGCGGCCTATTTCCCGCACTTGCGAATTCGCAAGTGCGAAGTCGCAGACAAAATCGCACCATGTCAAACGGGCTTAACATCACCTCATGCGGTTACCGCTTCCTACCCGCAAAACTAACTGGCTGGAGCGAGCGACTGCCTTGGTGGCTGACAAACAACACGAAATTTTGCGTGAGACTGAGTCTGAAGCGAACAATTTACGCAGCGCGGCAAAGCAAAACACCAGCGGAGAGTAACAATTAACTCACGAACACTTACCTCACAAAGGCGCGTCGATCCCGTAGGCTCGAAATTGGCTCGACCTATTCTGTGGAGCCAGACTTTCCGACGCGCTTCGTTCCCTTCTCCGCGCGGTATAGTAAAAAGCTTTTTCCCTTTACTGTCACGATTATGACACCCGAACGCGCAGCAACAAGGCATAGCGAGACCAGGATCGCGAGACGGAGACTTCGCACGCATATGCGGCGAGCACAGACGGACCTCTAACTAATAAAGCCCCTCGGGGCCACAACCTACACGAACTCCAGACCTGCACAGGTATGGGAGCCGCCCGCGCCCACTCTCGTTCAACCGTTGGCCGTTGGTGTCGCTTTTATGACCTGTTCGTCTGCTACTCTACGATAGACTGGGGCGGACGGCTGTTGTGACGAACTGCTTGCATAGTTGGTGATTTTTGCGAACACAGTGACAGCGATGTCACAAGGCTCTGATCGGTCACTTGGCTGCAAAAGTTCACTGCTCGAACCTGAAAAATGCCAGTGCGTGTAGTACGAAGCTCTATAAAATAACGTTAATTGCCTTGTTCACGTATTAAGAAACCGCACAGCTCTTGCACATTAGGTCACAGTGTTTACAGAGTTCGTAAAGTTCACAACAGTTTCATTGTGTAGTTTGCAAGGTTTGCATCTGCTTTTTAGATACTGGGAACCACCGTAACTAGAGTCTAGTTTAACGTTTGAGGACAGAACGATCGATTACGACTCATTTTAACAAGCTTTTAAAAGTTGCCCGTGATTGCGTGGCGCGAGTTCAAAACTAGAATTACGCGTACAGTTTCACTGCGTACGTATTTTTCGCACCACCGTGCAGAGTGTCTGCCACAATGGCAGCACGAGCGTAGGAACTACAGTGCCTATAATATACTGGCTAGTGTGCCGACCGCGGCCTTCCGCGTGGCACCGTTTGCAATGAATGCCGGCGGCTGCCGCTAGGAGCGCTGCAGTGCGGGTGTGTGCCGCGGCGCCACCCGCTCTTCATAGACCGCCTTGTTTTCACATAGGGGCTGCTGCGCTTTTTGTATTTATAAAGCCGTAGGGGCAGTAAATTTCTCATGTGGGAAGGTGATTTCTAATTTAGGGTTTCTTTTGACTATAAGAAGGCTTACTTACTGCTTGCGGCCTGCGTTTGAGCTTATGTACCAGCTAGCTCTGTTTCGAGTGTCGAACCTCCGATGGTTCAATTTAGGAAAATGAACTACATTCGTATTCTAAGACAGTCGAGCTCATTGCAACGTAGGATTTTTAAAGTATACTTATTCGGCGACGTTTTACTAATAGAGAATAAGAATGCCTAATTTATATATGAACCTGTGAAACTGACTATATAGGATGTTTCTTTTTTCTTTAGACAATGCAAATTTTTATTTTTAAAAAGTAATGAACGAAGCGAACCTGGTGTTTTCACCGAAGAGTTCATAAGCGAGGCGGACATTGCCGCTAATAACGTGAGCTTCAGAAGATAAATTTATTGATTACATTTTTTATTCGAGCCTTGTGGGGACCGTTGTCTAAACGGCAAATTAGGAGGCAGTTACATTTTCATCCACACGCATCTTTTAAAGACCTGGAGAATCGCACCTAATACAAAATATTCAAGAAGTGTGCGGCGAAGTTCGAATGACAGCATACCGCGGCAAGTCCTAACTCGACACACAGCCGCACATGCTTGCCAGGCAAATCAAATATTTGACGCTTCACTAACTGCCGCGACTACAGCCGAGACGTTCGGTTTGCTACTTTCTCGCGCTTGTCGTCACGGTATTTCGGTCTGATAAGGCAGCGCGCGGTCGCCTTTTCTGCGCTCTAGCGTATTGCCTGAATTGACCGTCGAAGTTCGATCATAAATATCTCTAATTAAATGCTACTTTCAAGCAGTGGCGTAGCCAGGGGGGGGGGGGGGGGTTCAAACCCCCCCCCCCCCCCGAAATTTTTTCAGCAAACCCCCCCCCCCCCCCCTACTAACCCACCCTTTGTTTTCGTCGCTTCGCGCTGACATAATTCATGAAACCGGTGCTACTATCACAATTTAATTCCTGGGCGCTTCGTTTGGGTTGGTAATTTACAGCGAATCATGTCTGCATATGGAAAAAACTGTCACGGTGTTTGTCAAGGCTTGCACACTCTGTGAAGTTTGGGCGAGAATGTGGCGGCCGCATTCTGAAGCAACAAATGCGCAACAAATGAAGCAACAAATGCGGCAGCCGCATTTTAGATGATGGCGAAAACGCTCGACGCCCGTTTACTTAGATTTAGGCTGCACGTTAAAGACCCCAGGTGGTCGAAATCTCCGGTATACATTTCCGCCGCTTCCCTTCAGGTGCCGGTTAGGCCGCGCTCGCGCAGGATTTTAGGCTACGTTCACACTTGGTCTCGAAGCTGTAGGAAGCGGCAAAATCTCGCCTAGGCGGCAAAACAGGCAGAAAAACAGGCTGCGAGCCAAATCGGTCTCGGGCCGATTTTTTCGCCATGGCGAAACGGAAACGCGGTGGAAAGTCGTTCTGCTTCACTGGAAGCTACACTAGCATGTAAACAACCGGACCCGGTCGTAAAATGGCACCGGGCACCAAAACCATGGCACCAAAAGTGTAGGCTGTAATGCTGATCGACGCGATCAAGAACCAGCCCTTGCTCTACGACAAGAGTGGCACTAAAACGTACTGTCAGCAATACTCGCGATAGTATTCAACGTCGCGCGACCGGAGGTGCGGCAACGAAGCCTTGGCGTGACCCAACTTCTCGCGCTTTTGCAAAGCCAGGCGAACCCACCACCGCCGTTTCCGAGGTGTCCGCGTCTTCCGTTTATTTAGTGTCCATTTCTAGAAAACAAGTAGGTAGAAGTATAAAAGCCATTTCTTCTTCCACTTCCATGGCAGACAATAGTTAGGCAGATTCCTCGTTGGCGCTCCATAATTCTCCTCGCACGTGTACGGTATGTTGCAGAAGTCGCGGGGTGCTTTTCTCGTCGCGACGATAGATTGGGAGCGTAGGTCTCACGTAGGACGCGCAGGCTTTGGCGAGCCCCAACACAAGGGCCAGCCCAGGTTTTAGCTGTGGTGTTCCCGTTGCCCCTTTGGTGTCCTGGAGGCGCCGACAATACGAAATGATGAAATGTTATTACAACTTGTAAATAAAAGCTATTAAAGAAATATCACGCCTAGGCACCAACCTGTGACTCAGCGCTACCGCGCCCGTGTGCGGAGAATTACGGAACGCCAACGAGGAATTTACCGAAGGTCGCAGATGACACGCGAAGTTGCGTAAAATGATCACTTTTCATGACGGTACGTGGGTCAAAGAATGAACATACCGCTCGAAATAATGCGATAATGAGCGCCACCACGCCGACAAACGTACGCAGACTAGATGGATCTGGACGAAAACGGCAGCGGCGGCCGCGGCGGTAGCAAAACAAATGTGAACAACTTGGACAGGCGCGGAAAACATTTTCCGGCCGCTTTGGCCTTTCCGCCCGCTTGCCGCTTTCCAAGTGTGAACGTAGGCTTAGTCTGCGCGAGAAACGTCTCTTGTTTGCGATTGCGCCCCTACGGAAGGCTGGTAATTACTGTTGTGTTGTTGAATCCCAAACCAGCAATTACGGAAGGCTAGTAGTTGCTGTTTTGTTGTGGAATCCCAAACCAGGAATGTACACACGAAGGGGTTGATGACAGCAGTGAAATTCCACCGACTCGCAATAGAATGCACGAAACAGACAGCCGACAAGCATGAAGTGTTGTGCGCAGTACAGCGTAAGTAAACTCTTGTTGCAGACGCTGACAGTTCTCGTCGGAGTTCACGCGTCCTGAGAAATTGTTTATGCGCACTATGCACTGAATAATACCGGAGTTCATTCCTGCATCACTATAGTACACCAATCAGTCGAGATTCTGTGAGGTACAAGGCCGCTTCCTGTTTGCACCGGCGTAAGTGAAGCAGAAATGACTTGCACGCACTACTTTAAATGCGTACACATGCCATATCTATGCTGTGCGGTGAAATATTCTGTACAATTCTGAATCTGTTGACGTAAAGGCAAATGACGGCTGCACGCTCGCACACAGCGCAAGACACAGCGGCCCATGCACTTGCCGCAGGAAATGCAACCCTCTCGTATAAGGGAGCGAGGCGACGAAAGCTTCGAAAAAAAAAATAATAAAGCCTTACGCGTTTTTGCGCGTATTTAAGTTTTCTAGCGCAAAGACAGCAGCGAACAAGTTATTGCTATGGGAGTAGGTATAGCCTGGTCACACGTACATTTTCACGCGTATAGCCGTCCTTGACTTGTGAAACGCACTTCGCCCCGACGAGGACGACGCCATCTACGCTTAACGGAAATTAACAATTAATGATGTCTTCTCCGATCGCACGGTGTCAATGATGCGTTTTCGAAGACTGGTCCATTCAGTGGCGCGATGAGAGACCGTTGCTCCAAACGCCCACTGTACCTGTCGTACTTACTGTATTTAATGAGCTTACTTTAGTTTTTACTTAATATCTTCACAAGCACACGCACACGCGAGGGGGGGGGGGGGGGGAGGTAGGGGCGGTCCCATGTCTTTGATATACATGTCTAGAGTCTGCTTACACTACCGCTATTTATTATCGATCACGTGACCTAGAGGAAAGCCGAAGCTTGCCCCCCCCCCCCCCCGGTCGGGCCGGTGACCCCCCCCCCCCCCCCCGAAAAAAATTTCTGGCTACGCCCCTGCTTTCAAGGTAAAAAACATAAGGTGCGTTAAAATGTGAATGCCTTCATATTCTCCAGTTCAACAACTGTATAAAAAGGTAATTAATAATTTTTTGTTAATTCGTCTTGTGAACCTCACGTTGTTAGCGGCAACGTATTTCCGCCTCGCGTCGGAACTCATCTGAAAGACAACGCCATGTTGGCTGCTCTAGCTTATATAGCCTCTTTATTAAAAAAATCTGGATTGTCTATAAACCCCCCCCCCCCCCCCCCCCCTGTATATGACTTCTCTTGATGATGCTTGTATATGTGCTTCGCGTGTTTATACGTTTCACAAACTCACCATTGTATCGCATGCCGTGATGCGACTTACGTCGTGCAGCAAGAGCTGCTCTTTCAGGGCAAAATATTAACTTTTGCTTCACTTGCCAGAATTTTCCTCTATGGAATTACTCCTATTGATTGTTTGTTCTCCCCATACTTTCCTGCACGTTTGCTTTTTTTGCGATAGTGTGTGCACACTCCCGGCGAATTTCCACCGTCGCCGTGATGTTCCGTATATAAAGTCCAAGTGCGATATAATATTGCGGCCGCACGACGTATTATGTAGGTACGAGCGAAAGCTTGCCAGGGTGAGCCGAGAAGGATGGTTGCTTGATTAGTATATGAGAACTATTTGGTACATGCAGAAAACACGTACAATGTTCCCCGTATATTGTACGTGTTTTCATAAGATCTAACAAACATTCTTCAGCGAGAACCATGCATGTCTCTATAGTACTGCTTTTTTTGAAGCAGGCTTTAGTTAAACTGCTTCGACGATAAACAAGCTGGAGCTGTTAATTAAGGCTACTTTCTTGATCAAGAATTATGCGTACCTCATGACAAGTTGCGCGACCTGTTTTGTCTTCTGTCACCATCACAACATTCAGAACACTACCATTTTCTTAAAATAAAGGTGGAAAGTAAATTACTTTAAGTTATTCATTTCACCTTCTCATATAGGCATAAGCTATAACGATTTCACTGGCCAAGATAGCACATTCATTCACGCGACTGGAATAGAGATCGAGATTTCATTTCATTTATTTATATTATAGACCCCACGAGGTCGCGTATTGCATGCAGTACAGATGGTGACTTTCGCTGGTGGTTTATTGAAGCCGTTGTGCACCATCATTTTGCAATCCATCAGCGCTCGCGGCTTTGAAACTACGGCGTTGGGCGCACTCTTATGATACAGAAGCTTTGCGGTGGACACCAGATCCTTCGAAGTTCTCCGATTCGGCGCTCTCAAGGGCTGAGCAAAACAATTAAGGAGGCCACCGACTGGGTGCACCTGTGCCACTTTGATGGAAGTTCTTTCGCACATACATATATGTATGTATATATTTTGTTTCTTAAGTTTTCTGCTTTGAGATACAAGGTTTGTAGGATACTTATGGCATATCGTACTTATCGCATCGATTTCACACGCGATTTATTGCGGCGAAGATCGTTGAAAACGCCGTTCACGATAATAGAGAACATGCGTTCGATGAACCAGCTTTTTAAATACTTTTCACACATCACAGCAGTTGGCGTCAGCGTGTTGTCGTTTTTTTTTTTATCCTTCGTTTCCATTCTGCGAGCCGTGTGTCATCAGATGGTGCAGTGAACAAGAATACTGTGACGTCTTGGTTGGGACGACGTTTATTAGGCCCGGGAGCTCGTCAACGAACAAGCGCAGCACATAGGCGATGATGATGATCACATATATAGGAGAAGAGAAGGATAGGTAAAATTGTGAGGATGATGATGATAACATACAGATGAGGAAGATGTGCGTAATAAACGCCCACACTAATTTCCCCCCGACGTGAAAGCGGCCATCCTGGCCGGCCGGCGTCATGGTGTCGAGGCACGCCGCGTGAAGGGCTTCATGCGGGACACGTGGACAACCTCGGTATTACGGCAACGGCGGTCTGTGGGGGCGTCAAGAGAAGTGACGCGATAGTTGACAGGCGAAGTCTGTCCAAGGACTATGTACGGTCCGATGAACCGTGGCTGGAATTTTTCACATAAACCAGGAGTGCGAACAGGAGGAGCAGGACCTCGTATCCAGGTCGAAAAGATACAACGCGATGGCATTCGTCGTAATTATTTTTCCGGTCTTGTTGTCTTGCCTCTGTGTTCAGGCGAGCACGCTGGCGACAGTGGTCGAGTCGGGAGACGTACTCTTCGCACGATGATAGAGATGAATTAGCCTTGGAGTTGAAGAATGAAACGTCGAGAAAGAAAGTAGGGGAGCGTCCATAAACGAGGTAAAATGGCGAGTAGCCAGTTGTGCGCTGCACGGCCGTGTTATAGGCGAAAGTGACGAATGGTAAAAGAACATCCCAGTTTTTGTGGTCTGGTTGAATATAAGCGGCGATCATGTCGGCAAGGGTGCGATGAAACCGCTCGGTCAGGCCGTTAGTCTGGGGGTGATAGCTAGAAGCTGTCTTGTGGGCAGTGCCGGAGGCGCGAAGAACTTGGTTAAGCAGTTGTGAAAGGAACGCCTTGCCACGGTCACTGAGCAGCACACGAGGAGCACCATGGCGCCTCCACCACTTGTGACGTCTTGGTTGGGACGACGTTTATTAGGCCCGGGATCTCGTCAGCGAACAAGCGCAGCACATAGGCGATGATGATGATCACATATATAGGAGAAGAGAAGGATAGGTAAAATTGTGAGGATGATGATGATAACACACAGATGAGGAAGATGTGCGTAATAAACGCTCACAATACAAGCGATTTGCTCGAGCAGTAACTACTCCAGCACAACCACGCAAAGCTTCACTGTCGCTGTGGTTTCAGCATTCTTTCACCGCCGTCACATAGTTCTCCTACTCACATACACGGGAGCAGAACAACTACAAACTCACTCGAAGCTTTTCTGACACAAGAACAAACACGCAACATCGTAATGACGCTGAAAACGCAAACACAGAAATCGACGCAACCACTGTGAAACTGCTCTAGCCAAGCAGACGACACGCGCAGTCGGCACGATGATGATCATGATTTATTGGCATCCCCTTTGAAACGGGGCGGCGACAAATAGTCACCTAGCCTGCTTGATTTAATCAGGTATATTATACATGTTCTTTATCCATCATTTTTGTATACCCTCTCATTATTTTTATTTTTCAAATAAAAATAGGCACCCACCTACACCACTGCGACCTCTGCCGGCCACCATGGGCATTCATTGCACATGGTGCCACGCTCCTCCATTGAAAAGAGCGGGTGGTCGGCACACTAGCCAGTATATTCTAGGCACTATAGTAGGAACATATCGCAGAAGCAGACGACAGCGAACAGGTTATAACTAGCGCCACGCTGCCCATACGTTCTGTACCTAGCTGCAAAACAGTTGAACTAGACCAGGCGTGCTGAGCGAGGGTCATCTGTGCAGATCAGGAGTTTAGTAGGTCATGCTAAATCCCTATTTCGGAAAGTACCGCCATCTCCTCTCCTAAAACGCTTGTTTTGTTCTTTACTTTTTGCTTGCGAAAGCAAGTCGACGGTGGCGCCCCTCGAAAGCTCCCGTTGAAGCTTTCAGGCCGGGCGCGCCGCCGATACACAGTACCGCCGCCGGTGACTGCGCAGAGGGACTTCAACATATATATAAAGAAGTGAAAGCGCGCGCTATCATCGTCCACTCGGAGATACAGGAGAGAGAGAGAAGCAGCGTTGCTAAAAGGATGGCGGTACTTTTCCAAAAGTCGTGCTCGGGGCGCGCGCCGCCGCCCGCGACGGCGGTTGCGCAGAGGACATTCTGGACATTCAACAAGGCGCTGAGGCGGGGAAAAAATATAAAGAAGTGAAAGTACAGTGGCTAGAATGGGGTCTAGCCACTGTAGTAAAAGCGCGCGCTACCACACATGACACGTCACGTTTCATCCTACACGCCAGCGCTCGTTCCTCCCCTGACGGAGCATTTCACCTCCCACGGGTGTACATTTCCAGCGCTCGCGCAAGACCGCGTTGCACGCAAAACATTGCAATGGCGCCTCTTCGGAAGCGTGGTAATTACTGTTGTGTTGTTAACTGCCATAACAGCAATGTAAACACGAAAGGGTTGATGCCGCCAGTGAAATTCTACCGATTCCCAACTAAATGGTACGAAAAAAGCAGACGACAGGCATGGATTACCGCAGTGCGCCGAACAAAGTAAGTAAACAACTTTTTTTTTTTTCCTTTCGCCTGTCTTTTCCTTGGTGTGTTGCGTCTTTTCGTTGTATAAACAACTTTCGTTGCATGCGCTAGCAGTGGTCGGAGTTCACGCGTGCCGAGAAATTGAATGTGTGCGCGGTGCGTTGAACATGACGACTTCATTCCTGCATCACCACTGCACCGTTCGATCGAGCAACTAGGAGATACACGCCCGCGTCTTCGGCGCGCCGGCATTAGTGAAGCAGAAACAATTACTAGTGCTTTTAACTTCTGTCTCTTGACCACTGTTCAAAATTACTAGGCTATTTACGCTGCTGCCGCTTCTCTATACTGTAGTGGACGTACAGGATCGTCCACTCTTGGGGTGAACACGGCTCAGCGTGGCCGAGCTCTGCGCAGCGCCAGTGCTTCCGGCGCGGCCGCGCATCGAAGCGAAACGGCGCAGGCGCACAGAGACCTAGGGGAGGTGCTTCGCATCATCTGCTACAGCGCTGTAGCGTGCCGCTCTTGCTTTGCTGTGAAGTACATTTCACTAAACACAGGCAACCGAGCGCCCGAGGCGGCGTCGAGGGAAAGCACGCTTAACTAACTGAAGTATTTTCCCGCTGGTTTTGTCTACAGCTTCTGAACAGCCTGCTTAGTCACTATGCATAAACAGAAACAAGCTTCTCAGCGCATAAACAATTCAACATTTAGCTTTTTTTTCTTTCTTTTTTTGAATGAGGGTAAAAGAACAGACAGGTATTGTTTGCGTGCTCTTTATTAGGCTGGCGCCATTTTATTTTACTGCCACAGCTGTTGGTGCAGTGCATCCGGAGAACCCATCAGGAGCGCTTTTCATGTGTCTTTCGCTTTAATGAACCATCCCAGAATCTTTCACTTGTGAGCAACTAGCCACTTAGTTGAGCAGTCGTGGGCAGCAGCCTATCAGCATCGTAAGCTGAGAGGGCCAAGGTCCATCTAAATAGATCATGAAGCTTGGAACGAAAAGCTTGTCAAAACCTATTGCCAGGGATAGCAGTTAGTGGTGCATGATTGAAGCGTGACTAGGTGAGGGGGGGCAAACACTGAAACTAGGAAACCTATGTGAAAAAAAAATGTTTGAAAATTTTTAATCGCAATACTGTCATACGAGTAAATATTCCGTTTCAAGTATTTTACTGTACTAAAACAACAATTGTTAATTTCGTTTCTATTTCACAATTTATTAGTTCGTTCTTGGTGAGCCCTACCAACCAGTGATTTTGGCGCTGTTGTTTGGGGGTCGTACGGTTATTGTACGACCTGGGTTACGATGCAACGGCACGGAGCCGCAAGTGAGATACCGCCATGAGTGTCGAACAAGCACTGGCTAGGCTTGGCTTGCCTAGCCTTTTTATTACACAAAGACATGGGTAGGGGGGGCTAGCAACTATACATAACACGCCCCTTTTTTGTTTTCAAGAAACTAATGTGAGAGGCACAAACACAATAACAACGTTCATTCCCGGTACCTGGCCGGTGGCTGTATGTGTCTCCCAGCACGCGTCACATAGGTCGAACCTTGTCGGACTTGAACAGGTAGGTTGCGAGGTGTAGCATCACCAATACTTGCACTTGGCACAGGTTCGTTGGTTGGTCCATATTCATCCAGGGTGTAGTCTTCTGCTGAGTGGATGGCATCACTCATCCTTTGAGCACGTGGCCTTAGGTGTACACGGTTACGTACATATTTTGCTCAATCTGTGGTTCGCACACTGTAGTGCCTTGGTTGGGGACCAACTTGAGTGACAACTCCCTTTTTCCAGGTATTTCTGTGCCTCACCCAGACAGGCTGGTACTTTTCCAAAGTTGGAAGTGTACGAGTGCGGTTGTCTCCATGCTTGTGCTGCGCACTCTGTGTGCGTTTAAGAAGTTGCTGATGCGCAACAGTGGAGTAGTACGGTTTTAGGCTTATTGGTAATGTTGGTATAAAAGTTCTCAATATCCTGCCCTTTAACAGCTCTGCAGGGGAGTGTGCTCCAATGGTTGGGGTGGCACGGTAATTGAGAAGAACCAAAGACAAGTCCTTGCCATCGCTGCATGACTTGATCAGCATCGTCTTGACCATCTGTATTGTTCTCTCCACTTGCCCATTGGACCTGGGATAAAAGGGTGATGATGGCTCATGAACAATGTCCCATTGATGCAGAAATGATTTGAATGCTTCAGAGTCAAATGGTGGCCCTTGATCTGAAATAAGGACATTGGGGATTCCAAAGCGTGCAAATATGTCTTTCGGGACCATAATAACCGACGATGCTGTCGTAGTTTCCATATTCTTCACTTCAACGTATTTTGAAAAGTAGTCAACTACAAGGATATACGTGCTGCCTTGACAGTGGAAGAAATCAACAGCCAATTTTTCCCATGGTCTTACTGGCAAGTCTCTGTCAAGTAAAGGTTGTTGGGGGTTTGACTTCTGGTTGGATTGGCATATGTCGCAGCTTGAGACTAGGTTGACGATGTCCTTGTTGAGTGAAGGCCAATAAACACTCTGGCAATCCCTTACAAGCCACAATGCCGCGATGAGCTTGGTGCAGTTTCGCTAGAACCTCAGCTTGGAGGGCTGCTGGAATTACAAGGCGTTGCCCACAGCATATAAAACCTTCTGTGATGTAGAGTTCACTCCTTATGTGAAAGTATGGTTTTGCTACAGGGTGGACATCACAAAGGCGATCTGGCCATCCATGTTGAATGTACTCACTTAGTTGCTGTAAGGTTGGATCTCAATCTGTTGCTTCTTGAATCTGCTTTAGTTTTGTAGGCGACGCTTGAACCAGAGTCGACACCATTAGTCCTGGGTCGCTGTCTGTAGTTTCTATCTTGGATTCAGGATCTGGGCACCTTGACAGTGCATCAGCCACAGACAGTAGCTTCCCTGGTACGTACACGAGTTTAGTGCTGTAACACTGAAGCCGGAGCATAAGCCTTTGAAGTCTAGGTGACATGTTGGTTAGATCCTTAGTCTGCAGTCCAACTAGAAGTTTGTGGTCTGTTTCTACAGTTATCGATCGGCCAAAAGTGTAGTAGTGGAAGCGCTCACATGCAAACACTACTGCTAAGAGTTCTTTTTCGATTTGAGCATAACGCTGCTGGGGCGCTGTGAGAGCTGCAGAAGCATATGCAATTGGTCTGCCTTCCTGTAACAGAACCGATCCCATGCCATACGAGCTGGCATCTGTTGAAATAGTGATGGGCTTAGACTGGTCGAAATAACGCAATACTGGTGCTATTGAGAGCTTCTGTTTGATGAGGTTGAAGGTCTCAGTATGGCAACTTGTCCAGTGCCACGCTACATCCACCTTGAGTAGCTCACGCAATGGGGTGGTCGTTGCTGAAAAGTTGGGGATGAACTTTGTCAGATAGGTCACCATTCCTAAAAACCTTTGTAGCTGTGACTTGTCGGTTGGCACAGCCATGGCTTCAATAGACTTGACTTTTTCGGGGTCTGGAGCTAGCCCCTCGGAGGAAAGCCGATGTCCCAGATATGTGATGGCTGAAAGTCCCAACTTTAATTTTGCTTTGTTGAACTTCAAGTTGTTCTTTCTTGCAATAATCAGCACCGTTCGAAGATGGGCCATGTGTTCTACGGAAGTCCTTGAGGCGACCAGTATGTCGTCGAAGTATGGCTTGACTATGACTTGGCCTTGAAACACTTCATCAATGGCCTGTTGGAACAGCTCGGGAGCTGTGGCAAGCCCAAAGGGTACTCTGAGAAAGCGGTATCTGCCTCAGGGTGTTGTGAAAGTACACAGCCTTGAACTTGCCTCATCCAGGGTCAGTTGCCAGAATGCGCTCTTGGCATCAAGAATAGAGAACACTGTTGAGCCACTTAGGCTCGCAAAGAGCTCCTCAGGACATGGTATGGGGTAGTGGTGCCTCTTGAGGGCTGCATTTAGGTTGCGTGGATCCAGGCACAAACGAACAGTCCCGTCTTTCTTTGTTATCACCACAATTGGATGAACCCACTCACTATGTTCAGCCACTGGCACTATCACGAAATTCTCCATTCGTTTGAGCTCCATTTTCACCTTGTCCTCAAGCGCGCATGGTATTCTGCGAGGCGCACAAACTGTTGGAATGGCACCTTCACGCAGGTGAATGCTGTACAGTCCTGGAAGTTGACCGATGCCTTCAAAGATGTCAGGAAATTCATCCAACACTTGCTGGTACTGCTCTTGGGGCAGTCTGTTGGCTGAGTTTGTTACTGCATGAAGAGTCTTCACACGTGAGACCAATCCCAAAGTTGTACATGCAGTGGCTCCCAGTATTGGTTTTAGTGGCTCCT
The DNA here is from genome assembly GCF_013339745.2 of Dermacentor silvarum. Classification (NCBI taxonomy): domain Eukaryota; kingdom Metazoa; phylum Arthropoda; class Arachnida; order Ixodida; family Ixodidae; genus Dermacentor; species Dermacentor silvarum. The sequence goes on from NC_051158.1 coordinate 84,138,566, forward strand.
TCACCAACAGAAATCTGAGTTGGCACACCCTGCTGTTTACTGCACAAGTAAGTTCACATTTGCTGTCTATCGGAAGCTGTTGCCCACTGTAGGTAGTGACTTTTGCTGTCATTGGCTTTGTTGCTGGTCTGCACGGCCACTGTGTGAACATCTGTACAGGAATTACGTTGACATCTGACCCGGTGTCTAGCTTGAATGTCACTTCATGCCCATTCGCTCTAGTCAGCTGCGTCGACAGTGACACTGCATGCAGTCAAACAGCCCAAGTATAATTCCTCCTGTGAGTCTTGCTGTAGATGCTCATTTAGCAATCCAACTTGCGGTCTGTACGCTGCTGGCTGCCGACGTGGCTGTTTGCACAGATGGGCGAAATGGCCAAGTTTTCCGCAGTTGTGACAACTTGTGCCATAAGCTGGGCACTGTCGAGGGATATGCGAGGTTCCGCATCGAGAACACTTACGATTAGAATTTTCAAACGAGCGATGAGGCTGCTGAGGCTGCTGAGGCCTGTTGGCACTTATCGGGCGATCCGATCGCTTCGTGGGTTTTTTATGCTCGTGAACAGCATTAACCTCTGGCTGTTGGTCGCTTGTTGCGATTTCCTGTACATGTCTCTTCGAGATTTCAGCTGCCTTGCATGCAGACACAATTCTTTCAAGCGTAACGTCACGCTCTCGTAAGAGACGTTCACGGAGAGCTCCGTCACGAATGCCAACCACTATGCGGTCACCGATGAGTCTGTCGCACTTGTCGCCAAAGTCACATTTCTGCGCCTGTCGTCGAAGATCAGTTACAAAATCGTCAATTGACTGACCTGGCTTTTGCACCATAGAGTTGAACAGGGCCGCTGCCTGTATGACATTCTTGTACGGGCAATACAGCTCGTCAAACTTGTCAAGAATGTACTTCACTGGGTCTGCGTCGTCGCTGTCGGCGGCAGGATCCGCAGGAAAAGTCTGTGCGATGCGACGAGCATACGGTCCCAGTACATGAAGCAACAATGCCTTCCGTGCTGACTTAGGCTTAGTGTCGTATTCACAAGCCAGTTCATATATCGTGTATGCTTCCCGCCATTCTTCCCATGCGGACGGTGGGTCGTCACCCGGCTCGAATTGCGGCGGTGGCTGTATAAACGCGCTGGCCATGCTTGCTGGTTGCGGGCGAAGAGTCAGTCAATCTTCTGACACCATGTTATGTTGTTTGGGGGTCGTACAGTTATTGTACGACCTGGGTTACGATGCGACGGCACGGAGCCGCAAGTGAAATACCGCCATGAGTGTCGAACAAGCACTGGCTAGGCTTGGCTTGCCTAGCCTTTTTATTACACAAAGACATGGGTAGGGGGCGCTAGCAATTATACATAACAGGCGCAAGACTTGGCAGGCGATAGAGGCAATGCGTGCTTTTTCACGTTTCTTAGGCGACACGGGTCTGGACTCACGCTTGTGATAATGTGATAACATTTATGCGGTGTGTCCTTTCACCTCGTTCCTCCCATTATCATACCCCATTGTGACCCCCTTTCTTCTCCTCTTCCCCTTCCCGTACGTAGAGTAGCAGGCCAGATGCTCCTTTTTCCGGCCGACCTCTCTACATTTTCCAATCATTAAACTACTTCTTCTTCTTCTTGGTAAGACTGTGCAAACCAACTATTATGCCGCGCGAAATGGCAGTGCTCACTAGAACACGGTGGTTTCATCCGAGTTTTTTTTTTTTCCTTGCATGGTTTGTTCAAAGTGTGGCGTGCGCTTCACTTCAAATTTTGTGGGGCTTAGCACTCTGCATTCATTGGTGAAAGGTGTGAGTGCAGGTTTTTTGTTCTCCTACAAGTTCACGCTGCGGCATCCGACATGCTGTGTCTCGTCGTGACCATAAATGTGGAACGGTCCGCGAAGAAACGTCGCGCAATGTTCGTTCACTCTTCATAACACAGGCACCGACGGGAAGCAAAATTAGTAAGTCAAATGTTTTCTAAATGATAATGTGGGGCAGTGTTGTCTTGTTTGGTAACTGTTGGATATGAATGCATGGTGTTGCACGGAATCGCAAATGATTCTGTGAAAAGGTTTCGCATATATATATGTTGCTATACATTACGACTGTGTGCTGGCCATAGTACTTTTCGTCCATTAAAACAAGTTTTTCTTGGTCAATTATATTGGTTGCACTATTCTAGACGAATAAAAGTGAACTTTTCTTGTAACTTCTATGGAACTGTCATTTATTTCCATCCTATTCGCTCACCTTCCTAAGGCTTCTACTGGAGCAATTGCCGTCAATAACAGGCTAATTACGATGACATTAAGACATACGTCACTCCTATAGTTTAATGACACGCTGGCGCTTCAGCTGAGGCGAGTCGCAAGCTCGCCTCACCTAAAAAAAAAAAAGAAAAGCTAACTGCCAGCGTAGCGGTCAAAATACCGGACGGTGAAGAAATTCAAACATTCGCACCAAGCAGCCTACAATCTTGACGTCACTGCCATTTCCGGTTGTGACGTTACTTTTATATTTTATTTTTTGCTTGCTGTTAGTTGTCCCCCCCGATACGTAGATGGCGATGGTTCCAACGAGCCGCCATTTTCTAGACATGTGGGCTTCTATGGAAGTTACGCTGCCAGTTTACATATACCTTGAGAGGGCAGCATGACCCAAGCAAACAAATGAGCTCGGCCAGTGGTAGATTGCGCCGACGCCCATGGCCAGTTAAAAAGTAGACGGCCTAACCTCAGCCATCTGGATCGGACCGGATTGTGCTTTTACAAATGTTCAGCCCATTTGCCGACCACCGGCAAGCGGTTGGCAGACGACACCGGGCGGGCGTCATGAAGGCCGATTACATCATCATGGTCTCATTTGGCTGACACACAGGCCGGCGACTTCCCCACGACGGCAACAGCAAGGCTTGCCCGTAACTAGCATTACTTCGCCGGTATTTATATTTAGGTTGTCCCCCCTCCCCCCCCCCCCCCAAGAAAAAGATATAAATAATTCAGCATACTCACCAAATGTATCTGGTGCACACCTCTATGGCGTAACGCAGAGGCCATGCGTCGCTTCGGGACGTATACACCATAATTAATAACTTGTTAAATTTTTGTGAGAATATGCATGTGACATTTTGCAGCCAATAAATACCGTGGAAACTCTACCTATAAGTTATTTTACCTTCATACAAAAGAAAAAAAATGCGTAGTTGTGTATGTGCTGTGAAGCTTGTTTCTGTTTATGCATATTGACTAAGCAGGTTGTTGAGAAGCTGTAGACAAAACCAGTGGGAAAATACTCCAGTTAGTGAAGCGCGCTATCCCTCGACACCGCCGCGGCCGCTCGATCGCCTACATTTAGGGAAGTGTACTTCGCAGCAAAGCAAGAACAGCGCACTCCAGCGCTGTAGCAGACTATGCGAAGCACCTCCCCTAGATGCCTGTGCGCCTGCACTGCTTCGCTTTGATGCGCGGCCACGCTGAGCTGTGTTCTCCCCAAGAGTGGACGACCCTGTACTTGTTAAAGTTGTGTACGTATGTCGCATTTATGCTTTGCGGTGATATATTTCGTATATTTCCGCATAGTGCTGATGGAAGTCCATGGTCGCCAACAGAGACAACACGCATTTGTAGCAGACATTTTGTGGGAAACTGCAAGAATGACAGTAACCAACACCCGTCGTATGTGCCGACCATTTTTCCGGCGGCGTACAAGAAACGGACACCTGATCCAGAAGTTGCGCAGAGGTATGATGGCCAGTGGAGCACAGGATTCAGTGTGCTTTTTAAATCATTTCGCCTCTGTGCCCTGCGAGAATTTGTACCACGTGCGTCCTTGATAGTTAAGTAAGGCAAAAAATAGAAACTATGCAGTACTGACTTCAGCCCGCATAGTCGCTGGATTTCAGCGAGTACGGTCGTTAAAACACAATTGAGACAGTCCATGCTACTAGATTTCAAACCATAAGATGTCATAATGCAATTTTTGCCTCGGTGCACAAGAACAACAATGCCTAAAAAGCTGGGCCGTGCAGTAATCTAGACAGGAAATTTTCTCGCGGATAGAATGCCCAGTCTGCCCCCCCCTTGGCTACTCCCCTGCGGCTGTGTCACCGTGGTAAAGTATCTGTGATAGATATGCTAAAAGTTGACTACCATACAGCTGATGAAAAGACACACGAAACATAAACCTCGCAATGAATCGCTTGATGTGATGTAACCAGTGCCACACTTTTATTTTTCTTAGGTGGAAACGGCGTTTTGCAAGGGCAGCCAGAACAAATTCTGTGGAGCAGGCTGTGCCGCGGATTACTCCTCAAGTTGATCCAGCAATGCAAGATCAAGATACCACTGCTTGCCTGGGCTTCAATGACACACTTCTAAGTGATTCGGAATCATCAGAGATGCCTCTTGCACCCATCAGTGATGATGACTGTCAGCGTTCGGCAGGACCCTGTGAAACACTAGGACAGGCTCATCCAGTTACACAGGCTGATGCTGTAAGCATACGTTTTTGAGATATCGAATTTGGTTCTGTGTTTACCTGTGATTTCACTCAAGCTGCCTACATTGAGCATTGCGTTAAATAATTGACAGTTTCTTTTATTTTTGCAAACCCCGCAGGCATGCCAAACAGAGCCAGAATGCCGAGGAAACCTGATCATCCTCCTGTCAACAACAAGCGGGTCTGAGGCATCAACTCAAGTTTCTCACACTGAACAGTGTGACAAGGTACAGTCATCACTACACATTTTCTGGGTTTATCTCATACTGTGGTGTTGGGTTACATCATAATGGTTCTAGCAGTAATTTATAGGCAGACCTCGTATGAATACATTGAAGTATGCATTCCTAGTTACGACCCCCGAACCCCCCCCCCCCGGCGGTGCGCCACTGACCATGCATGTTGCATTAACTTGCCTGAATTCATACAAAATTTGGTGAGAGGCATCATTTATCACCACTACAACGAAGTTTTAACCCGTCATGCAGCCACCACTTGTGACTCTTATCGAAGCACAGATGTATGTAAGAATATTTTATCCCATGACGTACCATTGTTAATACAGCAACACTAATGCATGGGCTTGCTACACTGATCAATGACGTGGGCCTTTATATGCGACCTGCTAAGCCCATGACGAATAGCCACTTATAAGCAACTTTATTTTCTTAAAATTATCATTACAACTATACAATGAATAAATATGGCCTGAAAGTGCAGCTTACTGCATGAATATTTGCTAAAGAGCCTACCTACTCATATTTGTGCTGATTGTGTGAAGTCAAGAGCAGCGGCAAGTACACATGAAGTGCAGCCTGTAAGCTAACTTGTCAAAAAGCCCACGTGTACAAGCATCCATCTGGGGAAGAGGGACAGGAGAGGACCTGTACCACCGAACGCCGAGTTACCTCTGCTGCTTCACCCCTAGAAGCATCCTTCTGTACTTCTCCCTCTCAACCAACAAAGATGGGCTGTTAAGAGCAAGGGGATGGAGAGAACAGCACACATTTTTTTCAAGGGATGTTTGCCGCTGAAACTTTGTCACTGGCTAAGGGTTGCTCTGTTGTAGCATTTTTGTTCTCTTTATCTACGTAATCCTACGCTTGCCTTTTACTGTACATTTGCTTGCTATGCCGTCTAAAACACGGCAGTATCTATAAATAAGATGGAAGTTAAGGCTGCATGCTTTATAAGCCGAGATTGGCATGAAATCCTGTAAATGTAAACTTCATGTACAATTACAGAAAATTTAATGGAAAAAGTTTACTAAGTTGAGTATAACAACATGACTGCTAATATTTACATAACATGAGACAACACAGATTGACTAATAAAGCTTGTTGCTGGGCTAGTCGGTTCATGTTATGCCTTAGACCATATGCCATCCACAGAGTGATCCATAGAGTGATAAAGCTATTTTGAAACACAAATCGTGTTCAGAAAGTCAGAAATATCTTCTTAGCTGCTAGTCAATCTGTTGTACCTTAGACCATATGGTCGCTTCGCGCAAATAATGAAGGAGAGATGGGGTCAATGGGAGCGCCAACTTTCAACTGTTTATTCATTTCTTTTTTCACTTATTCTATATGCACAGACATGCTCAGCATGCAGAAAAAACATCATACGCGCATCGTGCAAATCACAACCATTTATCAAGAAATCTTTTTCCGCTTGCAAGAGAGAAACTGACGTATTGCTGATACATGATGGCCCACGTGCCTTAATATGAAAGGCCTCTAACAACTCACGTGCCATGGCGTCCTTGCATTTACCCAGAATCCGCACCATATCCAGACGTGGCTCACAGTCATGTGAACTGCAGTGGGACGGCAAATGTGCTCCATCTTTACCTTTTAAAGAAAGTTGGTGTTGTCTCGCACCTTCCCGTCTGGCCGACATAAGTCAAGCCACAAGAAATGGGAATCTCATAAACGACTCCTGTGGCACATTTCATATACGGCATGACGTGCTCATCATCGCAGCCACATTTTTTGCTCCCATCAGACAGTATGCGCAGGCAGAGCTGAGTGAGCTTGCGTGGTGCAGGGAAAACAATTGGCACCCTGTGCCTGTTTGCAACCTTCTTCAAGTTGTGGGCAACTTGGTGCATATAGGGTATGGCCACTGGTCTTACCGTACTCTGCGCTTGCTGTACCCTTGTGCTTTGTTAATCGGGCTTTAATTTCGGAAGCAGCGACTCTGAGACGGCGACAAGTAGCGTGCGGGGGAACCCAGCAAAAGACTGGCGATCCAGCGGGTTTTGAAAGCTCCTCTGCAAAGCGTGAGAGCATGACCGTACAAAAGCAGACTCAAGGCAGTGTTTAGCAATGGCCCTCTTAACAGTCTTTAAATGCGCTGTATCATAAGGCAGCAATTCCTTAGTGGTCTAAGGCGAGTAAAGCCAACAGGCACGACCCTTCTGCAAAGTGATGTTAAGATCTAAAAACTGTAAAGAATTGTGAACAGGTAAGTAGTGAGTAAAAACCGAACCCTTCCCGAGACGGCAAAAGGCCGCTAAAATGTCATCGATAATTGGCTGATATGAGGCAGTCAGTTCAGGTTTTAAACCAACTAAAAAATCGTCAACATAGCTAAAAACTTTCAATACCCCCGCCTCCTTGATAAAATGTTTGTGCAAGGCATGGTCAATACTTGATAAAAACGAATTGCAAAGCACTGGAGAGGCACATGAGCCTATGCATGTGCCTTGTTGTACATAAAAATCCCCATTAAAATTGATGAAGGTGACCTGTAGATGAAACTCCAACACGAACTATCTTTAGAAGGTAAACATGGAGCACATTTGCCATCCCACTGGAGTTTACATTATTGCGAGCCATGTCTGGATAAAGTGCGGATTCTGGGTAAAAGCAAGGAGGTCACGGCACGCGAGTTTAAGTTAGAAGCCTTTCATATTAAGGCACGTGGGCCATCATGTATCAGTGATACGTCAGCTTCTCTCTTGCAAGCGGAAAAAGATTTTTTGATAAATGGTTGTGATTTGCACGATGCGCGTATCATGTTTTTTCTGTATGCTGAGCATGTCTGTGCATAGATAATAAGTGAAACAAAAAATAAATAAACAGTCGAAAGTTGGCACTCCCCTTTACCTCGTCCCTCCTTCATTATTCGTGCTAAGCGACCATATGGTCAAAGGCATAACAGATTGACTAGCAGCTATGAAGACATTTCTGAACATGACCTGTGTTTCAAAATAGCTATATCACTCTGTGGATAGGCTGGAAAGGCTACATTGTTCTTAAAATAGTCACTTAGAAGTTTCTAAAAAATTTGCTTATTAAGGCAGTATTTGAAATGTTTTCTGTTGCTTTTGTAGGTCACTGGGACTGATGGAAGCTGGAAGAGGAAGTGTGAATTCTTTGAATTTGAGACACTTAAGCAAAAGGAGACTGATTTGTGAGATATATGCGGAGTCACCATACAGGTGTTTAGTCTTTTGCTAAATGTTCTGCCACAGGGCCCAGCTACCGAAGCACAGACATGACCCGTGAGGACAAGCTTCGTCTTTTCTTGGCCAAGCTTAAGCTTGGGATAAGCTTCAGTGCTTTAGCTGTGATTTTCGAAGTGGCTGCATCAACTGCATCAAGTTCATTTATAAAAACACTCGACATACTTAGCGCAGCCTTGAAGGAGTGGGTATTTTTGCCACCAAGGACTATCATCAAGCAGTGCATGCCACAGCTATTCAAGGATAATTATCCAGATTGTACATTTGTTATCGACTGCACAGAAGTTCGAACTGAAATGCCATCAAAGCCCGACTGCCAGCACATACTCTACTCAAATTACAAGGGATGCTATACATTGAAGGTCCTTGTTGGTATAATTCCAAACGGAATGATAGCCTTCATGTCAGCGTTATATGGTGGACGACAGACTGATTCTTTTATTACCCAGGACTGTGGTTTTCTGAACCTTGTACAAGAAGGCAACATCATCTTGAGCGATAAAGGTTTTCCGCGTATCCATACAGATGTGAAGGACAAAGGTGGTGTCATTTTGATGCCTCCCTTTAGCTCGTGAGGTGGCCAACTTTCTCAAGAAAACATGGATGCAGCCTATAAAATTGCATCTTTGCGTATCCATGTCGAGCGGGTTATTTGCAGACTGAAAGTGTACGGGATCCTGCGCAGCACAGTGCCCTTGACTTTGGTGCCACACATGGACAAAGTGTTCTCGGTATGTGCTGCCTTGTTCAACATGCAGCCACCGATAATTCGAAAGAAAGAATGAGTGCATTGTTTGTAATACTTTACAAGTGAGTTTCGCATGCAAAGGGAATTTAACGCATAAATCAAGATTACCAATGTTAGGTCTTGCACACATGCTAGTGGAGTCATCATCATCATTAGCCTATATTTATGTCCACTGCAGGATGAAGGCCTCTACCTGTGATCTCCAATTACCCATGTCTTGCACTAGCTGATTCTAACTTGTGCCTGCAAATTTCCTAACTTCATCATATCCCATCTGGTTTTCTGCCATCCTCAACTGCGCTTTCCTTCTCTTGGTATCTATTCTGTAACTCTAATGCTCCACCGGTTATCCATCCTACGCATTACATGGCCTGCCCAGCTCCATTTTTTCCTAGTGGAGTATAAAGTTACATATGTGTCATCGTGATGCACCGGCACATTTCCGTTTCTAAATTTCTAACGAGATCTCATGTTGTTTATTCATCTGTAAAGTGTTTTTAGTAGTGTGCTGGGTGCACAGCATGATTGAGTTAGGTTGTTGTGCCCTGCAATATTACTTTGTCTCTACTGTATACACAATTGTATTTGTTTGCATATATATGGCTTGTGCATTCAATAAAGATTTCATTTACCAGTGCAGTCACCCTGTCCTTCTCAAACTGTTGCCAGATATTGTACCTCGAACCCCGAAGTGGACATTGAACAAAACTAGCCAGCTTGTCATCTGCTATCCTTTTAACCCTCTTGAAAATCACATTGTGTGTTTCTTGATGTATTGTTTTTCAGGTATTGGCAAGCTTCTAGAACACACAAACAATGGGATTATTGGGTCTACATTTTTAATTTGTCATATGAAAGAACGTTTTATGATATGCTGTAACCTGTAGAATTCCAAGCACAGTGCATTCTTGCAATGCTAAATGTGTGTAGTAATGCGATTTTTAAGACAAAAGCAAATGTTTGTGACTTGATTAAAAAAAACTATGCCGCGCGCAGGTAGCAAATGTAAACTGGCATCCCCAACAACATATTTGCACTAAAAATACTGCATGTAAGAATACCCAGCATCATAAATTCATGACACCACATTTTTATTGATTTCACATATTTCAAACTAAATGCGTAAAGGTAAGTACATTCAGAAACATTAAAATTGCATTGAAACATAGCATACAAAAGCAACTGCCCTGTCCAAAAGAGTAATAAAATATTGGATATAGACTAGATACATAGTAAAATCAAACAGGCACTGTACTTTCATTTTCAAAGCTTTGGCATATGTATGCCCACTGAACAGGTAGTAACATAAGCATAAACACATATTATTGGAGTTTTTATACCTGGATGGACCAACTTTAAAAATGCATCACAAATGATAAAATAAATAACTGCACATGTTTTCTCCTGCCATGTGAGGCCACTAAACATTGCATGTAGGCTAGACACATTACACATATTGGTGACACTGTATTCATATTTTCAAAGCTGTGGCATAGCCACGCCATCTCAACCGGTATTAATGTAGACCTAAGCACTATGTGGATGCAGTAAACCTTATAAACATCAGAAATTATAAAAGAAATACTAAAGTTTTCTACAGGACAGTGTGACAACTATATTGCATGTAGGCTAGACCCACAAATCTTTATGAAGGCACTGTATTCACATTTTCAAAACTCGGGCATGTCCCATGCCAACTCGTAGGTAGTGACAGTAGAAACACACTCTCCCACTTCGTCTACCAGTATGCAGAAAACAAAAAAAAAAACATCACACATGGCAGAAATAAATAAATGCATGTTTCATCCAGAATTGCGTGGCATTAAAATATTGCTTGTAGACTAAACACATCACACATACAAATTAAAATAAAAGCACTGCACTTTCAAAGCTCTGACAATAAATGACTGTACTTTAGAACATTCCAACTTTTAAAGTGCATATACCCCTAAGCATTTTTTAAAGCGAACTGAAAATATCGCATTGTGTGAGAACATAAACATTTTGCGGACATGATGCCGGCAATACTTCACAGAATACCTCTTTAAAATTGTGAACCTAAACAGGAAAACTCACGCAATGGAAACAGTTAAAATACTGTTAAAACAGAGCAGGCACAAAGAACTTGAAATAAAAATACTCCTTTTTGGGGATGAGCTCCCAGAAAAACGCTTCATCCCTCTTTACAGCAGCTATTACACATTGATCTTGACTGTACACAAAGAGCAAAGCTTTCTCCAAATTAAGAACATACATTTGGACCTGCAACTCAGTGTAGTATTGATGTGACTTTCTTAATTCAATTATGTAATCAATGAATATCAAATGTGGAAGCTCACAATGCCGTTCTTCGTATCTGATAAATGGTGCATCCTTGAATTTATATGTGCACTTGATTTCAATCAGCACAGTCTCATCAGCAAGCTGTACAAGTCCGTCAGGGCTGCAGCACAGCCAAGGTTGCTCAGGAAGAACCACCAGTCCAGTCTAGAGAATACAGATATGACAACGAGGTTTGGGAATAACGCGATATGCAGAATATAATTTGTACGCCTTCAGTACTTTACATAAAAGGAAGGAGTCCTACCTGCACAATTCTTGCTCCAAGCCTTCTCTCCAGGTCCTCTCGTGCTGTGCCTTCAGTTCTAATTCCTGCAATATTTTTGTGAGAGTACAATACAAAATCAGTACTAATGGTTTTGTGTATAACCCAATAAAGGCACTTCAGACTAGTGAAGGCCGAAATTATTCTTTCCATTTCAGTAGTGTGAAGTGAAAAATGCACCATAGCACATGGCAGCACTCTTGTAGGAGCTGGATTTCAGAAGTTGCCGAGCAGCTTTCTGAAGCCCTTTGTCATCCCTTTTTGTCCGAATCGGGTGTGCTTTGGTACTGCTGATGCGAAGCCTCCTCTCTTGATGCCATCTGCATATTGTGAAACATGAAATATGTCACTCCAGCCCATTGTGTGCACTCCAACTCTAAAATTTAATTCCTTACATACCGTGTACAGCTTGATTGTCCTTGTGTCAATAAAGCTAACTGACATGAGCTTTGCTCAAGAGTGACCTTTTCTTGATACTTTTCTCTGTGATCACTTTTCATTTCCACCAAATAATCTCTTTTCTGGGTTGTCCCATCCTCCATCACATTCAGAAGGTGGTACACAGGCCCGTGTGACACTTGTTTGAGAAGGTTCTCAAGGGCGTCTTTCCGTGCGGCCTTCGATACCTGCTCAACAACAGTGTCGAGCACCTCTCTGCAAGTAAGCTCATCAGCACTGAGCTGCATCAACTCGAGCACTTCTTTTAGGGGGCAGTCAATCTCGGGGTAGCTCATCAGTGTTGTTCTTGGCACAATTTTGATGTCTGGAGCTGTTGATTTCTTACCTGTTGCACAGATTATGAGACAACAGGTGGCATGTATTGACACATTTTGGTTCCAATTTCGTTGTGTACATAAAGTCAGTTTAATACTATGTAACTCAACGCTAAGGTACCTTAAGGTGTGACTAAACTGAGCATAGCAATGTCTACCAATAAAAGAAATGTTCTAAATTACCCCAAAACAAAATTATATTCCCAATTATAGGTCAGTGACGTGTTTGTACTCTCCAGTCAGAGCCTTTTTCCTACTGCAAGCAAAGTTTTTTAATGTTGCGCCACATTGCTGATGAATGTTGTCATGCAGCAAACTTACGAGGCACCACGTCTGATAAGTGTTGCGATCTCTGCATCCGGGGTTTTGCACTGGGCTGTCCCCACTGCTGAGGTTGGCTTGTGCAGCTGTCCTCCTCATAGCTGTTGATGTAGAGGCATACGGCCACTGCATGCTTGCACTGACCCCGTACACCAGCAATGCAAGTGCACTTGCCGCAGGAAATGCGAAGCTCTCGTGTCAGGGGGCACGACCATGATATCTGCGAAAAAGGAAAAATGCATTGGCCGTTGTTGTACGCATAATAATTTTCTAGCACAAAGACAGTGAACTAGCTCTAACTGTGTGAGCAGGCATACCCCAGTCACGCGGTGCACTTTTGATCGCGACCAAGATAAAATTTCTCGACAGCGATTAGCTCTTTCCCACAGATGGTGCAAACTAACCAATCGCAATTGAAGAACTTGATCGCTATCGAAAGTGCACCGTGTGAATAGGCTATCAAACAAGTTCGCGAAAAAGAAGTGTGACCGTAAAATAGCACATACGGAATCATGATACCGATGTGTGCCATACGTTACCGAAAAAAATGACAGGCTAACTGACAGCGTATTGCATGTGCGCTTGGATGGGTGCTAGTAAGTCTCAACTAAACTCAACTAAACTCAAACAATCTCAACTAAAAGCTGTCACTGCGTCAGGGACGCTTAAGAGGAAGTTTTATCTCGGGCCCAGCTCCGATGCCGCTTATTTGAGTACATGTAAAACGCGGAAATGGTTTTCTGAGATAATCCCTCAATCGATTTTAATGAAATGTGTTGCAAATGGAATTTCGATTAAGGGCCTGAATTAAAAAAAATTTTAAATATTTCTGCGCCTGTACTCCGATGAATAACGTACAGGTGCGGCAATATGCAAGTTTGAGAAAAACAGAAGCATGAAGTTTACAAACTCGTAGCTCTGCGCCAAGAACAGGTATCGCAGTTGCAACAAATCTCATCACATTTAGCGCAGTAGCTGCTGAGAAAACCGATTTCTCCTTTTTGTGTATTTAATTAGGAGCCCCTGAGACCAATATCGAGAGTGCGCAGCACACACGGCAAACGAAACAAAACAGGAATGTAATTATGAATGTGCAGAACATTGTGATTACCTCTAACTCCACGTCGTAAACAATGCCATCCTTGACTTGCGAAACGCACTTCCCCTTGGCGAGGACGATGTCGTCTCCGATGAACTGCACCGCGTCAACTACATGGCTAAGGAGAAGCTGCCCTTTCGCCACATTGCAGCCGCGAAAATAGTTGTCCACCGCTAAGATCTTCTTGAAGGCCGATCTAAGCGTGAACATTGTGAACGTGCGCGCTATGAGACCTGCGCAAACACATGCAGTGCAGCAGGCAATCCAGGCGGTGTGAAGGAGAGACAAGAGAGGGTGTACACCCGCTCGTTGAGATTTTTCGCCACATGCGGCGCTCACGCGGGCGTGCCAGCGCCACTCGGCGGTGCCGTTGTTGTCTTATGCGTTCAAAGGGTGGCGGTACTTTTCCGAACGTAGAGGGGTTTTAGCCTGCTGTGCGTAGAGTTAGTGTACAGGCTCCCTTTAGGGAGCGCCAAGGTACGCCATCTTGGGGTCCAAAGTTGTGCGGGAAAGCCGCTCACCGTACGCGTAGAAGCTTTGCTCGCGCGGTACTGCCAGTAACACTTTTTTTTCTTGCTTTCTTTATATTCTTTGTCATGTTGAGAGTAAAAATCGATTGCCCACCTCACGTTTACGAGCCTGGATTTTACGCTTACGTGCCTTAGTATGGAATCATTGCTTAAAATACAGCGTGTGACGAACATACACACCGGTGCTATATTTCTTGTAGTAGCACTTTCCATCTTCACACTTTTGATCGCGATCAAGCTACATATCGGGATAGAATTTCTCAGTCGCGATTGGCTCCTTTGCCCTAACTGCGGAAGGAAACAAATCGCAGTCGAGAACTTTCACCCGGATCGGGCTTGATAGTGATTGAAAGTGCATGCATGCGAACACGGCTCGAGACAGCTGAAAATGTGAATGCGTGATTCAACATGCTGTCGCGTCCAACATTCCTTGTGTTCAACGTATGAAAGCTGAATTCAGGTGAATGACGCGAGCAATTGCGTGCACTCTTATATTCTTTGCATTGCGCTGCACCACTATGTTGATTATAATGATTCCAGTATAGCTTCCTTGTCGTGTTTTATACATCACGGACAAACTTATATGTGGTACGGGTTTCATGTAGCCGACACACGTGCTGACTAAAGCTGCATGCATTACGTATTTATAGTTCTTCTGGGTACATTAAACTGTGCAACTTCTGCAGTGCCGTGGTTATACTTAAAAAAAAACATGCTTTTATTTCTTGCATGTTGAACACACTACAATCTTTATATCGTTTTGACAGGAGCATGGGAATAGGAGGTTTACTGAAGCGATGCCATAGCCATTTGCCAAGGCTAATTAAATGTCACAGTACAGGTGGTTTATAAGAATTTTTACAGACATGATGAGATTTCAGCAGATAACGCGAATTAGAATGGCCAACAATGTTTTTTAATGCTACGCTGAGCCCCCTCCGGAGTTTTCTGCCCCCCCCCCCCCCCCCCGCTCCTACAATGTCAGTACTAGAGTCCTGTCACCCAAACCGTTCATGGTTGCTTTTGAGTTGCCTCTACATTTTACCTTAAAATGCTACTGTGGCTAAAAGCTTACTTCATCATTGTTGACGTGGACTTGCACGGCTTTTATTCATATATTTCGCTTTATTTCCGAAAAACCTAGCAATGGGAAAACAAGTGCATTAGAAGCACAAACGGTGGCTCCCTCATCCGTATTTTTCACTTTAACATGGTATTTTAATTTCCAATGTGAAGACCATGCACAGCAGTGGCGCACCGACGGGGGGGGGATTCGGGGGTTGTAACCCCCCCCTGAGGCCGACTTAACCCTCCCTTTTGTTTAACCCCTTTTCTTTCCTTACGCATTTGAGTACTGCAACTAAGACGTAAGACGCGCAATCGTCTGCACACTCGCAAAAAGCGCATTTTTTTTTACAATTTCCCGTGAAGAAATCGAAATTAGTGCTGTTTATATGGTATTGGCAAACTGTCAACCCCCCCCTGGCGGAGATCCTGGGTGCGCTACTGATGCACAGACACATTATATTGCAATGTGTACACAGGACAAAATTTATGATATTTTGAAAGAGAAAGAGGTAGCCAACTAACAATTATTTCTAATGATAGGGATAGCCTATGTGTAGAGAATTAATATGTTGCTGTATGTTCAACTCGCTACAAATTGCTTGCACACTTTTTTGACACTGAAAAAGACCTGCAGACTTCAGTGACCCCTTCGACAGAGTCTTTTATCAACGGTGTGTGAAATACACGTGAATGATATGTGCTGAGCATTGCTTCTCTTTGCAGTAGGTAATGCTAGTGACTCATGAAAAAAAAATCTTATAATCATTTACGACAATTATTGGGGATGGAAACATCGCAACCAGTGGCGCACCGACGGGGGGGGGATTCGGGGGTTGTAACCGCCCCCTGAGGCCGACTTAACCCTCCCTTTTGTTTAACCCCTTTTCTTTCCTTACGCATTTGAGTACTGCAACTAAGATGCAAGACGCGCAATCGTCTGCACACTCGCAAAAAGTGCATTTTTTGACAATTTACAGTGAAGAAATCGAAATTAGTGCTGTTTAGATGGTATTTGCAAACTGGCAGAGATCCTGGGTGCGCTACTGATCGCAAGGTGCATACAGAGACCATAAATATATATAATTAACTTAGTAAAAGAAGTGAGGCCAAGCCGGATTCACTCGAAATCAGAATCAATAGCAGTGCTCAGCAGCAGAGCTTCTACTAGGACTCAGAAAGGAATAAAAAAAGAGGTTGCAGTTTTGCCGGAAAGGCGAAGCAGTATTAATGATAGCTAAGCATATAAAACAATCTGCCTTTTTCATTTTCCTGTGCTGCCCTCTGCCACAGGCAACTGGAAACGCTTTGGAAGGGTTCCGGGGATTTCACCGGTTGATTTGTGCACCTGCGCCCATGTTGAGTGCGCGTTGGTTGTGCGTTTTGTGGATCGCCAATAATTATTAATGGCTTCTCCGGGGCAGCATGTCATTCCTGGACGCACTGTAGCACTCACCGACTACTGGGTGGGCAGGCCTGAGTGCACTATTGTGCAAACAGTGCGGCCAATAGAGGCACACTGAGTTCCACCTGCCGACGCGGCTGCCTTGGAGTTTATAGTCGCTGATTTCTGCACTTGGAGCTCGCTTTTGTATTCTTTTTACGCATTCTTTAGACCATTTCACATATTCAATAAGTTTTCTAGCGAAGCTTTTCACGCCGGATTTATCGAAGTGGTGCATTTGTATACATCGACATCTACAGCATATCGTTGTTACCGTCAAATATTAGAGAGAAGGTACATTGCTGATATGAAATAATGTTAAAACGTAGCAAAACATAATATCTCCGCATGTGAGCCGTGTTCCACCCTGAGACGAGTCAATGAGCGGCCGAACTACTTAATTAAACAACGGCAACTGTGATCCTGCAGATAAATATATTACTGGCTGTTCATTTATTACTGATTCTCACTTTTCTTTAACTTCATCATACGTACAGTTTGCGCGTGCTATAAAGCATTATTAGAGAAATCTGCGCTTGCATAAGCGCTCATTTATAGGTCGTGTTGTTCTCTCGCGAAAACGCGGATGCCATCGCTGCTGAGCGAGACGGTTGTTTATGCTGCTTTATTGAATGCACCGTGACTCCTTTGACACAGAGGTAAACAGTACATTACTGGAAATGTGTCAGCATAACAACACGTACAGATCCACCCGTAGGTCGCGAATGCGACCTACGGGAACAGTGACGTACAGGTGTTGGCACAGTTAGCGCTGTGTCGCCGCTTGCCGCTTACTGTGTACGCGCAGTGTGAAGAGTCATTGATATCAAATCAGTAAGGCCAGAAACGAACAATAAAAGCAGCTTCCTTTGCCCTAACTGCTTACAT
This sequence comes from Dermacentor silvarum, assembly GCF_013339745.2. NCBI lineage: Eukaryota > Metazoa > Arthropoda > Arachnida > Ixodida > Ixodidae > Dermacentor > Dermacentor silvarum. The sequence continues at coordinate 84,155,999 of NC_051158.1, forward strand.
TTTAGTTCAAGTCCGCCGGTAGCAGGTGAAAGAACTCGACAACGCCAGGCCTGACCTTCGCTGAACATGATCAACATTGGCTCACACTTCATGTCCTCGGCATTAGAGGGTTGAAACTTACGCATTTCAACTCCGTAGGCATTTTTGACTCATTTTGAGCACGATTAACACAGAGTAAGCGAGGCGCTACGGATATATCGCGTTGTTGGTTCAACGGCTGGTCGTGCGGGGAATTCGGTCGAACGATAGTCGGCACGCTGATTTTGTCGGTGCCGTCGACAAGAAAGCCCGTCACAGCACAACTCGCGCTCGTCGGCTGCGTCGTTGTCGGCCTGGTATGATAAGATAGTCAACCCAGGCCAATCGTTGGCATGAGCGACTTGTCGGTCTCGTATTGATCCAGTACGTGTTACCGCGCCTTAAACGAGTACGTGAACTCAGGCGTGCACTGCCACCACCAGCAACTGAGGGCCTGCACTGCAACAAGACTTCGCCAGCAGCGGGATGTTTTTTTAAGAGTCGCCCAAGACCCGCCGTGGTTGCTCAGTGGCTATGGTGTTGGGCTGCTGAGCACGAGGTCGCGGGATCGAATCCCGGCCACGGCGGCCGCATTTCGATAGGGGCGAAATGCGAAAACACCCGTATAGTTAGATTTAGGTGCACGTTAAAGAAACCCCAGGCGGTCCAAATGTCTCGTAATCAGAGCGTGGTTTTGGCACGTACAAAACCCAATAATTTCAAAAGAGACGCCCAAGTGAGGCGCGAGCGTTTTTCGTTAAATTTGCAAGCCATCAATGAAAGGCGGCAACTACGTGGCTCGGTGCAGTGCGGATGACACGCTGGATGCTTTCTGTTTCAAACTGGAGTTGCAGTTACGCTGCGCACGTTGTCGGCACCGCACCGACGTCGACGTACCAGTGGAGTTTCAACTCGGTGCACGGTACGAGTGTTTGCAGTATCGCGCGTCCGAGCGTTTTTTCTTTTTTTTTTTCAGGGGATCTTTCCTCGAAACAGGGACGCGCGCGCGTCCCTTCCAAAACGTTTTGCGACTAATCCGTTAGTCGCACCGTGAAAAAGGCGGATTACACGAAAAAGATTCTTCCCGTATAAATCCGTGTAAGAGTTGTACCTCCAACTTGAAAGCAAATATATATATATATTTAATCCAAACTAGAAGCAATCGCGTTCAGCGCGATTCCGATCGCGCTCCACTGCGAATTTTCCAGCGCAGCGTACTTTCGCCCGTCGCAACTACAAAAAGAAAAAGTCAGTTACAACTTAAGAAGACAAAAGAGCGGCACCCTGCCCTGATCACTGAAGCGCAGCAGCCGATTTCCACCGCGACTAAAGAAATAGTCCCGCTGACGCGACTCGGCCCAGCTCGAAGCGCGGTCTGCCATGTCCTCCGTCGGCGGGGTCACCGGCCGTCCGGCTCATGACGTCAGTCTAGAGTGCACGCCCATTGGTGGATGCTCGTGTGCATCCGCCTTTAAGGGGCAAATGCCACTGCCTTCTAAAGTTGTACACGACTATAGATGGCGAGAGGAGGCGATCACGGAGGTTTACGGCGGATTTCATACTCGTTTTTGGAAAAATTAGATAAAATAGCCCGGTCCCAATTGTAAGGCTCGTCAAAATTGCGGCAAAAAAGTGCGGCCCTCACATGAGTCTGCACGTTGGTTATATCGTCTATCTGAATTGCAGTAACATTTACTCACTAATTAAAATAACAAACATTGTGCAATGCACGGACCATGTAAACCCGTAAATATCTCGCTGGATGACCACGAGCAGTCGTTATCACAACGCAGGCATTATGATGAACGCCGGCAGCGGGGGCGAACGGTTCGTACAGCCATGCGATTCACTGCGACTCCGAAAATTAGATTCATCATCATCATCTGCATATTTTTATGTCCACTGCAGGACGGATTCTGTCAGCAATCTCCAATTACCCCTGTCTCTTAACTTAGGCTATGCGATCTGCAACACTTGGGGCGCGGAAAAACAGCCTAAGAAGGAAGACAGCGCGCATGAAGTTAGCAGCCATCCCTGCTCGCCTTTGATCATTGCACCCCCCCAATGATTACCAACATTGGATACGGCACGCAGGCCGCGTAAGCGTCAACTGCATACAGTAATTTGCAGCTGCGGCAGGCTAGATGAGAAGACGCGTGCTCTCCTCCCTGTGCGCACATTTGATCACGTGACCTCCAACTAACCCGAATGTTGAGCGCGTGGGAAGATAATGCCCATCAAGTGTTACGGCTCAGCGTTACGGGCTTTTTCTCGCACCCGTAGTGTATGGGTGCGAGAAATATATATATATATATATATATACATACTCATATGACTTTTGGACTTTATACGGAACATCATGGCGACGACGACAGCGAAAATTTGCCTGGGGTGTCGATACAATTGCTGTCGCAATAAAAGGAGAAATAGAAAACAGGCCTCGAGCTCGCTTCTACTGCGGCTGCGGACGTTGCAATGTGCACCGGCTACAAACACAGCATGACCACCAATGGCAAAACCAATAGAGGGCACCTCACTTATCAGTACTTCGCCAGAACCCGTCCGACGCTGAAAAGGAAGCGTATTTTCCACCTATAAGCACCAGCGGAAACATAACACTAGGCGCGCAAAGAGACAGCGCACGCGAAGGGACCAACCATCTCGGATGGCCCAAGCTTTAACTCGGCGCAGATTAACTCCAAAATGAAGTGCGTGACCCACATATGCATGGCAGAGGCAGGAAAAGTAGAAGTTGAGGGCCTGTGTGCTCTAGCAGCTAGGCGAAAGAAGACTCCACGCCACTATCAAGAAGGTTCCTCAGCTCACGTGTTTCCATCAGCGAGTGACATGTACTGCCAGAGGTTCTTGAAGTACTTGTCACAGTGCCGTCTTCGTTAAACAACAGATATCCACCTGATATGTGGCAGCATAAGTGCCACATTGAGCAGCTTGTCATAGGGAAGGAAGACGAAGCATATATAACATAGTTCTACGGTGACGACCCTGAACCAGGACGCCTGATTTTGCACAGAGATATGCTGACTGACATTTTAAGCCAGCAAAGACGGCATCATTGCACACATTTGGGGACGTCATGCACCTGTTTGCAGGGGGCAAGGGCGAACACTTGCGAAACCTTCTGCCGGAAATGACCAAGCTAAAAAAATTGCTTTGGCCGTACCGGTCTCGTCAACCACATCCGAGAGGTTCTTTTCTTGCCTTCAGCGACTGAAAATGTACTTGCGGTCGACGACTGGACAAGCCCGTTTGAACCATCTGGCAATTTTTAACGCCCACAAAGAACTCTCCCGCAAAATCAATTTGATTAAGATTGCCAGCGACTTCATTTCCAGATCAAGTGCCCGAACGAACACTTTTTCAATGATGGTGAAATCATCGCATCAGACAACGAACTGATGTATTCAATAGGAGAGAGAAAGTCACCGACTTACAAGTCAGAGCAAATCACCTGGCTTAGAAAACAACGCAAAAAGTTATACAAAGGAACGACAATGGGGTCCATAACAGCGCAAGTAGAGTGAGGGCATTTGGGTAAGAAAAGATGCGTGGTTGCGCTATTTGTAAAACTCTCTAGTCTATCTGTGCATTTTCCGTTATAATGTTTATTCGTTGTATGCTGCATTTGCCACTCAATACCACAATCCACGCTGTTCCTATATTTGCTATCGAGTCGTTTCGAACTTTTAAGATATCGCTGTCTTATTTATTTATTTGTTAATAGTATGTTTATTTATTTGGGCACCTGATAATTTTTACTCTATAATCATTTGTTCTGCATCTGGAAAATAAACGAAACCAGTGGCATAAGGCATGCTTTGACATGTAATTAAACATGGCGTTATGGAATCACATTATACTTATCCTAATAATTCTAGTCATAAGTTGTGTTCAGAAATTGTTATGTATCATTTAATGTTTATATACGTTATGTCTTGTCTTCTCAAGAACTCACCTTTCGTCAGGAAAATATTTCTTGATTGTATCTTGTGTATTAAATCTTTTAGAAGGCGTTACATTGCATTTTCATAGATGTGTACTTGTGGGACTTAATACGCACAAAACACATGTATCTCCCTAACGTTTTTAACTGAATCCGCTTGTCGCATGGCTCAACATGGCTCGGGCTGTAAAACTGAATTTTCTCCTACTCTGAGGTTTTGCAAATATTCATATAAACTCGTCACTTCAGTGAACAATCTTCTGAGGTCACACGAAGTTTCCAGTGTAACTGTTATTAAAGGTTATATATATATACCTATACATATACATATACAGGGTGTTTCAGCGAACACTTTCAAAAATTCTTAAAGGTTGCCTGTGGCAGATAGTACAATTCTAGTTCATGAGCTGGTCTACTCGAAGAGGCGGACATTACTTGCACAATAAATTGAAGTGCATAATCAAATAATTAGCAGCAATTTACTAATTAAGTTTTTAACTAATTACCTGATGGCCCATATCGCAATTTACAAATTGTAGCCATGGAGTTCGCAAGGCGGATCCACTTACCAAAACGTCGCTTGTTGCATTGAAGCATAAAATTAACTGGAACGCCAATGCATTTCCCCGCTAAGTTCGGGAATTAATATCTCGAAACTAGTGTCATGCCGAGAATTCGTTCCAAGTGGATCCGCCTTGCGAACTTCACGGCTACAATTTGTAAATTCCAACATGGGCCATCAGGTAATTAGTTAAAAACTGAAGTAGTGAATTTTTGTTCATTAGTCGATTATGCATTTTAATTTTTTTGTGCAAGTAATGTCCACCTCTTCAAGTAGACCAGGTCAGTAACTAGAATTGGGCTATCTGCCACAGGGAACCCTCAATAAATTTTGAAAGTGTTCGCTGAAACACCCCGTATATATATATATATATATATATATATATATATATATATATATATGCATACATGGGTGGGGTTCGGATGTCTGATCAGACCCCCCCCCGGAGAAATGAAAACTTTCCGCCTATAGGTGCTGGAATCACTGGAGGCTATGTCAGCGCCACCGATCAGTGAAGTCGAGAGATAGGCGTGACGACGGCATATGGCCTTTGAGATCGGAAGATCTTTCAGGTTAACTAAAACTGTAATAAACGTGCACTGTTTCGCGTACACTGTACTATAGCGTATGCTATTAGTTGCGTACCCTATACTAAAACTGTCTAATAATAAAAAAAGGTTCTAGGGCCTTCACATTTATTTGGATATAAGACGGCTTATATTGTCCCTGGAAAAATGTCTTCCCAGCAATGCATTTGCATTTAAAAGTGAAGCCAACTTTAAGGGGATCGGTGCTAGGTTGGTTTTTGTAAGTTGGCTTTTGCACGCTGTTTTGCAGTGAAGCCTACTCAAAATGCGATGCCAATGGGCCCAATAACGCTGTGGCGTTCCACTCTTAAAGGCGAAGCTTAGGCGTCCTCCAATGTTTTTTTTTAAATTTTTTGTTCACAGAGTTTCTGATTTGTGAACTTCGTGCTTCATTTTTGTTTAACTTACCGTTTCTTGTCCATTTTTGTAAGCATGAAGTTTTAATTTATTATTCTGTTTCTTAGACTTGCTTTCTTAGAATTTCATTTAAACTGGTGCAGTGGTTGTTTCATTAAAGCATTTCTGCATTTCAAGTGTATCTTAGTAGGAAAATTGGAGTATTCACCCCGAGCTATAGCTTCCTCTTAAGAGCGGTCAGAGTTCGGCAGTGACTTGTAAAGGAGGACAACATGATGATGGTGATGAAAAAGAGCTAGGACAAAGAAAATAGAGAGAAAGAGAAATCTCATCAATATCCCAGCATTTCGCCAAATACGTCGACACTATTGACCCTTTTCGCGGAGCAGTTTGTTTTAGAGAAACGAGATGGCGCTCACGGCGGTGCGCCATACGTCTCCTCAGCGACCGCGCACGAATACGAAACCATTCCCGCTTCTACTTTGCTTCTGTGCGATCAGCTGTCGGAAATGCAACCGAGTTTTCGCTAACACACTGTGCTCTTATCATGCTAGATTGAATCATGCGGATTGAATACGTGTGCAGTAGTTGGCTGCAAAAATAGTGACTGGCATGTTATGGAATGGAATGAATTTGTGCGGCCAAGTTCGCGAACCACTGCTGCAACTGTCCGAACGTGTTACCGGCACTTCCGAGATGCACGGCTTTCCCCCAGGATACAGAAATTTGCTCATCCGCCAGCCTTGTATCCCTAACCTTCAAAGGAAGGGCTTCATCCCCAGAACGTCGGCAAGAGTGAGTACCACCCCAGTGAACCATTAATGTACCATAGATGTCCATAGAACATCATGTTTGAGACATTGCACACATCCTATAGATATCTATATTTATCCAAACAACATTACAAATACGTACCATGGATAATCTAAGTCCCATCCAGATCACGTTGCTCTAACGTTGAAAGGATGTCGCAGCTGGACATAAGTAACCTCTAATAGAGGTTCTTTTTTGGGGATGCAGGAGGTCCATAGAACATCTAGTGGATATTTCCTGCTGACGCTATACTGAGCTGCATACCTGCGAGTGCCACAGCAGATGCACTATTGAATACAAATGAAATGGGAACAGCAGAGTGTGTGGCCAAAACGTAACTAAAAGCACAGTCTGCAGCGTCGGCCAGCGATCATTTTACATGCATGTGGTTACATGTACAACCACATGTACCACATGTACATGCATGTGGTTTCGATGCGGAGTGCGGGGCTGCTTGTCCTAGTGCGTATTACGTCACCTGTATTTTGTTTGAAGCTTGTATTCTCACCCCACTATTGCAGTGCCATTCCTATCTGTGATTACTTTTAAGGTGGCTAGCACTGTTGTTGCGCATCCAATGCAATACATTTTTCGTGCCATTCAAATTACGATTAGACACTGTCAGCTTTGATGGTGGTAACAAAAGCAAAGCAATGCACGTTAGCAAGCTGGGTAGCATGCCAGCTATATCACACTAGAGATGTAGCGATGGTGCTAGTCACCATAACACTGTACTGCCAGGTGGGTATGGCACTGCCGAGGAGAGATGAGAAAACAACTTTCGGACAAAATACGGGTGACGTTTATCGCAATAGGGCGAGCAGCTCTGCACTCTTCCTCGAGAACTACATCCCCACGCACGTGCACAATGACTGGCCGACGACATGCACAGTATACCTTTAGTTATGCTTCGGACACACACTCCGCTGTTCGCATTTAATTTGTCCTCGATGGTACATCTGCTGAGGCACACTAATGGCACAGTTACCCCCATTGTCGGCATGTAGCTGGTGACTTTGCTTGAAATGTTTTGTTAAGGTGTAAACGTGTGAATGTGAAAATATAAATTGCAACACTTATTAAGGTGAAATCCTTAAATGGCTCAATGGTCGAAAAATCCGATGTCCAGCGTTGCAGCACCAAAATTTAATGGCACCAAAATTGGGGATTGAACCTTCGACCTTTGGTGTTAATTAGGTCGAAGCAAATTAAGGCATAGTTCATTAAGATAGAGTTAATTGAGGCACTCTAACCCACGGCCTTTGTTGGGAGTCAAAACCACTTGGAGAGATGGGCGAATCGGCCACATCTCCAAATTATCTCAAAGTTGGATTCCAATTGACATGGTGAAGGTAGAGTCGAACCCACTACCTTGGGTGTTCATTAGAGCGAAGTTACTTAAGGCAAGTTAATTAGGGCAGAGTTAATTAAGGCACTCGAACACTCGCCCTTTGGTGGAAGTCAAACCCACGACTTTTGGTGTTAATTAAGGCAAAGTTAATTAAGATACAATTAAGGCACTCAAACCCTCGACCTTTGGTGGGAGTAGAGCCCGCAACCATTGGTGTTAATTATGATGAAGTTAATTAAGGCACTCGAGCCCACAACTTTGGTAGGAGAAAACAATAGAAGTAACAACGCATGCGAATGAGAATGACAAATAATTTAATTAATGCTTCGTGAGTGCGCAGGCTTCTGCCTTCGTCCTCTTCAGTGTTCGCTAAAGTGACTGTCAACTTTTATATATAGTTCTAGCGCTCATCAAAATGCGAAAAGTGTGCTAACAAAACCGTAAATCCGCATTTTGATCATTATGCATCATTACAAATCCTGCAATGGATAAATGAAAAATAGTGAGTTCAGTAAGCACTAGGTTTACCTAGTGCTTACTGAACTCACTGCTTACTGAACACCAGTGAAACTCACAATGTCATACCAATGTTACTTTATTTATACAACTGATAAAGCTTTATTACAAAAATGATCGGCCCCCAGCCACGCACATGTATGAAATTATTCATTAGATGTTCTCGCTGTATACAAACAGGTTAAACGCGGATCTAAAAAAAAAAACACGTAATCAAAAACAGATTCTTGAAAATTAAACTTCATTAAAACACAAGTAACGAGTAGGCACAAAATGACTAGTAGGCACAGTGCCACAATTATAATTAAAAAGAATAAAACTGATTAGTAAGAGGTAGTATAACATACTAATTAATGACCAAAAGCGCATGGCCTGCTTGCCAGCACTTGCTTCTGGGGCCACCGGATTCAAGATAGAAAGCCAGTACTTTCTAGCTGCATTGAAAAATATATGGTGAAATAAATTCCACGCAAGCAGAATCCAGAGATGGAATGTTCATCTTGATAGGCAACTTGGTCAGGCAGCTTCTCAGATCACAAAAGTGCCAATAACATAATGCTGCCAGAGACTTAGAGATAGGCATTGCAAATGAGAAATATCCCTGACACTTGAAGAGGAACGCAGGAAACCAAGCGATACAAACATGTGCGAAAATTAACCATCAAAACATTGCCTCCCGAGTATTCCCGTAAGGCGAACAAACGTACCGTAAGGCGAACAAACGTACCACAAATAGCAGTCAGAAGCACAGCTCGAAATTTCAGCACGCAACTGTACAGTTCTGCCTAGTATACACGTACTTGGGCCATGGTCAACCGCACAAAAGTCGAAAAGACACAAATACAGCACACGCTGCTAACGCCCGGAACATTGCTGCGCACTTGCATCGAGGCGCGTGTTGCTGAATTGATATCAGTGGCGATGCGAAGTCAGAGCTATTGCGAGTTCAAGCTGGTTCAAGCTTCTTTTTTTCTTTATAAATTGTCGTATTACATCAGCAAGTTAAAGGTTACGTATTTTCAACAGTGTACTAATAGATATAACTGAAAAATAAAGCATCTTTGTATGAGAAAGAAAATGACGTAACCGAGACCGAAAGCATAGCGAAAAAATGGCGAAAGTATTGGCTTTTGTGCGCGGTGTCCGGCAGCAACGTTACTAGACCTCCAAGAGTGCGAGCAAAGGTTGTGCTAAATTTCAAAATAATTAATTAAATGCTTTTGCTCTCCTAGCTTCCACTTGTTATGCATTAGAGACAATTTGCTCGTATTTCTGCGGCATAGTGCGTGCATCTACTCATAACGCACTATGTACGATCAATGCACGAGAGCTTTGAATGTGCAAGAGATGTCCAAATCATAAGGACATTCGACGTCCTCTGGATGACCTTTGACTGCCACGTACCAGTCGAACGTACGATAGATGTAAACTGGACGTCGTTAAATGTCTTGGATATTTGGTCTTTTGTGGTACATCCAATGGATATTTGTGGTACACTGGGACTCGTTAAACAATAGCAGTGGGAGTAGCGCCGCTTCTTGTCATAGTAAGTTTCGCGCACGTTATCTATACACATCTGTCCCAAATGGCAGGAAAACTTACGCCCACTCTATCGCCGACGTATCAAGAATAAGTGAATGGGCGCACACTTGAATATATGCGCACTGTATACGCACAATAAATGACGGACTACACCTATGGCGCACGAATGGTCGAAGCTGAATGTTTCGTAACGGTCCACAAGAGTAAGCGACTTACTAGCCGTAATATATATTTGCTACAAGGTATTACAATGTACAAAACAGCTACGTTTCAAGCCTTGTGCACAGCAAGAACAAATCTATCGGAACTGAGCACACCCGCGAGCAGGCAGGCAGGCAGTGAACTTAAAATATTTTAAGTCCTGAGGAGCGACAATTAGGCAGAAAATAATCAGATAGTGGCCACATCGAGGAACTTCACTGAGTCAGAAACTGACAAACCACTGCTTCAAAATATTTGTCGAATAAAGAACAAAAAGCAAAACACACTAATCCTGACTGAATTCATAATCGGAAAGTTTGGATAGCTTGGCATACATATTTAGCCCCACTTTTAGAACAAGCACCATCTACGCTGCTTGCGCCGTTTGGACATAGCTTAATCGGCTTCGAAAGCGCTTTTCCATGTTCTCCGAAGCTGTGATCAAAGCTTTGTGTCGCCCACCTATAGTCACCGTCTACGATATCTCCGACAACACAGGTTTTCTAAGCCGCGCCGGCGTCATACACTTCCATTGTAAACAAGGAGGCAACGGAGGCAGTTGAGGCAAGCAATGGACGCGTCACCACGTGATCAAATATGGCAGCGCCCACGGGATCGCCGCGAAAAGGGTCAATATTTGGGAAAACGCCAGTGAATAAAAAAAAAAAAAACGTGGGCAGCTTGCACTAGTGGTGCAAGGCTGGAGTAAACAGCTGAGCTGTTGATCGACCTAGCTTTTCTTCCAGGTTTTACTAGGTCTGGCTAAGTTTTACTAAGAAATGCTAAGCGCTGCTAGGCACGGTCACGGCCGGACTAGAGGGGCGGCACGCGCGCACTCCCTTACGGCCTGCTCTTCGGGTCTAGTTCCCACCTTTCACCACTGCTAGTTGTGGCGCTGCGGCCCAACCCTCGCTAAGGTCCCTCCACCCTCGCCAGTTGAGCTACAGCACGGCCGGGGCAGAGGAGCGGCGCGCGCTCACTTGCCGTTCCTCTAGCCCTGCCCTGGCTACAGGTGATACCTCTCTGTGCTAATTTACATGGGCATCTTCAAAAATAGACGATTCCTTCCCCCTTCTGAATTTCCTGCCTAATAGGGTCCAGCAGCGTAATATTATATTCGTGAAGCGCCAAATCATAAACATTTGACAGAAACATTTTAACGCGAGGCACACGAAGAAAAAATATGCGAATTTATTGTTTCGAATAGTTTTTATTGAATAATACATGCTGCACTTCAAACATTCACTTTAGCAAATTTCAGTACGAAGGTAAAAAAATAAAAACACAGAATAGGCATTACTACGTAAACAAGCAACTCGCAGAAGGACTTTTTTTTTTCTTTTTTGCTTTCTCGTCGAGAAAGGAGAGTTCATTTGGTCACAATCTGATTAATTTTCTGGACGGTTTGTGTGCATAATTGGAGGGCTTCTCTTGTGAGTCGGTGATTTTCTTCGTGTGGTTGATGAGAAGTATTCTCATGAATTTTTCGGCAATTAGAGCTGCGGATCGTTTTGCGTGGCTGTTGTCAACACACTCTGGACAGTTTAGTACTGGCGCGCGTTCGAGCCGACGCTCGACGAGTAGCTGAAGAACTTCCAGCGTATTCATTCTTGGCAGATGCGTTGCCACGCGGTCAAACAAATTAATTAAATTGTTCAAAAGAGCAAGAAACTCTGGCCTTAGATAGCATAGCCCGCTCTTGTCTTGGCCTTGCAACAGTACGTACAAAGGATTGTCCTTGTTGCATGTTGTGACTAGGATTTCACAGGATCCGCAACCAAAATCTGTTATTAACTTGGCAATGTAGCCGCCAACATATGACAAGCCCGAGTAAGTCACCGACCTTGGTGTAGGGGCTTGACATTGCGTTAAGTCTTTCAGCTCGTCGTGAAACTTTTTAGACAGTGTGGCTGCCACTTGCTCATGTTGCGTCCCGAATCGGCCGGGCGCATTCTTTGATTGTTTCCCATCGAGGCAGGCCCTTTCATGAGCGTCGCCGAGACGGCGACAGTGCCAGACACCGACGAGACAGGCAAACAAGCGCCCCAACTAGGCAGTGCGCATTCTTTAGGTGCTTCCCACGATGCCACCCCCTTCATCAGCCGCCGCCTACTTGTCGACGCGGCGCGACACCAGCTGGGACGCGATGACAAAGAAGCTCACGAAGCTTGCCCCCCTTCGTTAGACGCGGGGATTAGTGCAAAGGCCATTCTCCCGACCCAGGCAAGCTGACCGTCGGAGGGCAAGAAACAGGTCACCGACTTTCGTAGGAGTGTCAACCCCCTGTTTCCGGATTGCCTCGTCCTTGCTTCGAAGGTGCAACATTGGAGGCAGAGTTCAGCGAACAAGACGGCCCGTCTGATTGGCCGCATCAAGGTCATCTGATTCCCTAGTCGGGTGAACTAGGGAAGACCGATGTTTTATAAGGAGACACCTTGCCTGCAGTGGTGTGTCCTGACGAGTTCTGACATGTGCTCAGACATGTAGTGAGCTTAGACTTTCAAAGTGCTCCCCCATGGAGTGGGCTTCGATATTTGGAGCCACTGTAAATATGTAGAATAAACCCTTTTTTCTCTCGCTCTTACTCCCGGACGTACTCATCCCTTTGGCTGAAGGATCACCGGCCTAAACGCTACCCGAGTCTCAACAACCCGAGTCTCAACAAACTGGCAGCAGCGGCGGATTAATCTCCGACCCGCAACAACGGATGGCAGCGCTGAGATAAATCCTCACCCCGGTTCGTAACAACTGGATGGCAGCTATGGGATGAATCCTAACCCCGAGCCGCGAGCAACTGGATGGCCATGGTGAGATCGACCCTTCAGCCAACGCCAGTCGCCGGCATCTCGTTCGCGACCAACTGGATGGCCGCAGTGAGATGGACCCTGCAGCCAACGCCAGTCGCCGGCAACTGATTCACGAGCAACTGGATGACAGCGACAAGATGGAGCCTGCAGCCAACGCCAACTGGTTCGCGAGCGGCTGGATGCACGCAGCGCATCATGACTGCACGGTACAGGGTGAGTGCCTGGCTTTGCGCTTGAGTCATCGGATCTTTTAGCATAGACTTTCTAAAAACCGATGAAGCGTGTACAACTGCCCATTTGATACTGCGGTTGTTGCGCATCCAAGCAGAAAGCAGCTTTCAGCATAGATCTGAACCAGCTACTGAAGCCAGACCTCATACTTGTGTGGGAGTAATTGGGAAGTGGATAACTACCGTAATTCTTATCATTTAAGGGCGGCCCAGGATTTTCGTCTTCTTTGAATTGATTCGATGCGGTGGAGCAGTTCTTGGGGACTTGGTGCTACTTCTGTGTGTAGGCATTTGGTTTTTGCTATATTTTCCAGGCTTCAAATTCTCTTGGGAAAACAGAATTGAACCGCTGGTAGTTTTTTTACTTGCATTGTGATTTGTGCGGGTTTTGCAGCAAGTATATATTGTGGAATAGCTGAGCCAAAGCCTAAAGTAGTGACCATGGACCTCATGAGTTTGACGAGAGCTAGCTTGTTGCGGTTGTGTGAAGAGCTCGACATAGAAATAGAGGATGATAAATCAGAAGCCGAAATTAGAGCAATTTTAGAAAGCAACAGTGATCAGGAATACTTTGAATACTTCGGCAACTCAATTCTAAAAGAGCAGGAACAGGAAGCAATTGAGAATGAGGAGGAGTTGAAGAGACAGGATTGGATTAGGCAACAACACGAAGAGATAGAAGCTCTCAGTCAGGAGGTTGAAAGATTGGAACAGGGTTTTGAAGTGGAGGAACAGAAATGTCAGGCACCCGTAAAAGTAGAGCACGGAAAGTGCAAACAAGTAGCACGCACGGTTCTACCGATGGTAGAAAGCAAGGCTGATGCCCGTGAGCCTTATGGTACGTTCACAGGTGTGGACAGATCCGTAGACCGTGGCGTAGCTGTTGAGGAGACCGTTAATGGCGACCGTATTGAGCGCGACGAGATACTGTGCCAATGGAATACTAGAGAAGCAGCTAGGCCAGCTGTGGACGATTTGGCACAGTTATCCCGGGAGTACGTCGCGAAGGTAGCTCTTGCAGAAGCCCTAAGTGGCCCCGAGTCGTCAGACAAGAGCACCTGTGCAGAGTCCAATCGGTCAGGAAAGTGCGCTAAAGCACACTGTAGGCAGGGCAGTGCAGTTGTGGACAACTCCCAGGAATACGAGCTCTGTTTCGCAAAAGATAATAGCTGCATTGTCCCTGAGTGTTTGAAGCTCTCCGCCAGTCGAGATTGCATTGAAAGGAATGATTTACCCGCAAATCATTCAGACTGTGCGGCTGAGATAGAAATAGTGACCGATGAAATAAGTGCCGGTCAGCACGAGATTCAAGCGGAAGGCTTGAGAATGAGCACTAGTAAACGTGCTCGGATGAAACGGCGTCGCAAGGTCAGGAATGCGGCAGACAGGGCAACGCGGCCGAATAAAGGCGCTAAACCCCGTGGGGAGCGCAGTCAAAGAGTTCGAACGGCGCGTTTGTTCCCTGGGAATGTTTGCAGATAGGGCGCGTCCGAACCGCCGGACGAGAAAGAAAAGAAAGGGCCGTTCGGCGCGAAAGTTGACAAAAGCGAAGGTGGCGCGAAGGGGGCAATTATGTTCCCCCTCTTTGGGTTCTTTTCGAGGTGTTTTAGGCATGACACTGCAGAGCGAGCCGGTACGGCGACGCGAATCGGTCACGCGCAGCAGCGGAGTCGTCGCACGGCGCCCAGAAGGCATGATGCCTGTTAGTTCAGTGTCGGGGGTGGGCAGCAAGGAGATTAACCTACATGCCCTTTGTGCAACCTCGTTGACAAGACAGACTCTCAGACCGCGCCCGCCTCGAGTAAGGCTCAAAGATACGGCGCCACCATAAGCTACTCGGACTCAAAAGCGACTCAGGTTTTGTGGAAACATAATTTCGTTTGTTGTTTCTTTATTATCAGTGTTTGGTTATACGTTTTAAGATCTCCGGAATACAGATCGTTTCGATAGGCAAGTTTTGAGCTTTGTTTAGTTTGTTTATTTTAGAAACTCAGCAATATTCCGAGATGGTTTGCGCGCGTTTAAATTTTTGAAACATTTTTCGACGTGTCGTTCTTTTTTTAAGCCGACAGTCTTCTTTTTTTGTGTGTGAGCTACGCTTGCAGTGTCAGGTCCAGGCTATTTGTTTGAGCCTGTAGTGGCACGCTTGATTATCAGTTTACTTTTCGGTAGTGTTAGCGCGTACTTTACGCAGTATTCTTTGTTGTTTCTTTAATGTTTGTCCTTTGTGGACAGTAGAAAGAAATTGTTAGTGCGTGAGTCGCACGTTTTACATGTGAATTTTGTCCGCAAAGTTAAAGCGATCCTCTGACAGTTCATCCATGATGCAAATGTAGCTCTCAATGGCACTAGTACGTGCGATACTAGCGGATGCAAGACTGTTCATGGCGTTTGCGCTGCGTACGATATTTCATTATCATTTATTTAGAGCATTTTCGAGTATTTTACCTTTGCTCTCTGCAGCACGACGATCTCGTTTTGGTGAACTCAGAGGTTCATGAGAGCTCGCTTTGGCGGCACAAAATTTTGGGTCCAAATTATTGGGTCAAGCGAAGCCTGGTGGATTGAACGGATTTCGGGCGCTTGAGCGCTATGTGGTGCTTTATCACCAGGACTGCTCTTATCTGTCGGAGGTTGCGAGAAGATTGTGAATCCTGATCTAATTTCAATATGTGGGCTTCAGCGAAGGTTTAGTGATTTGATGGCTGCTTTGGTGGTATTATTAGATAAGGACAGGTGCGTTGATTTGTTTGCTAGACCCGATGGCTCTCAGTACGAGCAAGGCGCTTTCCTGTGCCCTGTGGTTCGTGTGTGTGCTTGTGTATTCCCAGGGAGAAAGCCACAACGAGGTTAATGCTGGGACCTCATGCTCGAGTGTGTCATCGGCCATCATTTCAAGAAGAAAGCCCGAGCTCTCGACCGACCCCCGACGCTTCGGGCAACCTGACAGCTGGTCACCCTCAGGTCGGATCTTCCGGCGGGGGAGGAGTCTGTTGCGTCCCGAATCGGCCGGGCGCATTCTTTGATTGTTTCCCATCGAGGCAGGCCCTTTCATGAGCGTCGCCGAGACGGCGACAGTGCCAGACACCGACGAGACAGGCAAACAAGCGCCCCAACTAGGCAGTGCGCATTCTTTAGGTGCTTCCCACGATGCCACCCCCTTCATCAGCCGCCGCCTACTTGTCGACGCGGCGCGACACCAGCTGGGACGCGATGACAAAGAAGCTCACGAAGCTTGCCCCCCTTCGTTAGACGCGGGGATTAGTGCAAAGGCCATTCTCCCGACCCAGGCAAGCTGACCGTCGGAGGGCAAGAAACAGGTCACCGACTTTCGTAGGAGTGTCAACCCCCTGTTTCCGGATTGCCTCGTCCTTGCTTCGAAGGTGCA
>NC_051158.1:84172431-84192733 GCF_013339745.2 Dermacentor silvarum
CAATAGAAAAACTGTCTGCCCTTCCAATGGGGTGGAGATGGAAGACCAGCGAAGCTGTACTATGGTGAGAATTATGTATTTCCAATTATGACTATTAAGATGTCATGGTATAATTGGTTATTTGAACTATTAAAGAATGCGAAATGTAAAAAAACATTATGGGGCTTCACGAGCCAAAACCAAGATCTGATTATGAGGCTTGCCGTAGTGGAGGACTCCGGGAATTTGGACCACCTGGGGTTCTTTAACGTGCACCTAAATCTAAGTACACGGATGTTTTCGCATTTCGCCCCCATCGAAATGCGGCTGCCGTGGCCGGAATGCGAAATATATATGATCCGGTGGTTTTAATTTATTTGGTGACCACAGGGACCATGGCCTTATGGTCCCTGCGGCAGACCACCATAGGGTGTACGGCAAAGGTTGGGACGTTCTTCATAAACGGCGTTTTGTCCACGTTTGCACCGAACGCCGCGCGCGTTCGGTGCGAACGCGCACAAAATGCCGCCGCCGTCGACAACAGTCGTGCGCATTGTTTGTGTGACCACAGACAACCGCTGTCGAAATGCTGGCTACGTGAGGGAACGGCTCAACGCCGTTGTCGACCCTATTAGGGGAGAGACGGGCGAGAGCCCAGAGAGAGTCTGCGGCACAGGCGGCAGAGGCCGGCAGGGCTGCGCGCATGCGCCGCAGTGGGAGAGCGGGCACGCACACGCACAGCTATGGTGCCTCGATGCCCTCCTCGCCCACCGCTCCTCTTTCACTGGGAAGTCGCGCTTGCTCTCCACCGCGCGTTATCTCCCGTGATACTGCGCGTCCCTCGCCCTCGCGCGCTTTCACTCGCACATGCAGCATACGGCCAATGAGAGTTTTTATTGCGATAGCAATTATATGGACACTTCAACCGGATTTCTGCCGTCGGCGTCGCCGTCGTCGTCGCCGTCGCCGTCGTCGTCGCCGTCGTCGTCGCCGTGAGGTTCCCTATAGATAAAATCTTCGCCGCGCGCCGTATGCCCGAGCGGAAGCCTGCGGGGACGCGCGCTATCACGGAGAGCGACCGCACTCATCTCCCACGCGCAAGCAAGGAAGCAGGAAGCCAGCGCCGGAGGGAGCGGGGGGGGGGGGGGGGGTGCGCACTTCTACTGTGCCAACAATCGCGCTCGTCGCTCGTCCGCACCGTCTCTTATCTCCACACGGCTCTGACCTTTATGCGCCGTGCATTCGCCGCTCAGTTTCCGTTGAAGCGATAGACCGCACGTACCTTCGCCCGCTGCGGCGTATGCTTGCTGCCAGCGTTTTGACAGTCGTTGTCTGCCGTCATTCAGTGTGATCTATTCGTGTTTGTTTGTGCGCGCTCACACCACGCTTGCTCATTCAGTTAGTAATAGTCGGGCCACATTTTCCAACGCACGCTACACATGCAATGCTGCCCGGATCGGCAGTGCAGCGCTACAGGTGTGTCCCTTCGCACGCGCTGCCCACGGGAAGCGCTTCTCATCAACAGCACCGTTTCACACGCGCCTTCTCACGGTCATCGGGTCTCTCTTCATGTCGGTCTACTTACGCCGCAGCACACCTGCTTACTTAATCAGCTCATGTTTACTACAATTCATATTGCTACCAAAGCCGCTCACCTTACTTCGTATGACATTGCTGTGTTGCTATCGCATTCATTGCTTCGCCCTTAGGGCGAAACTGTGACATTTTTTTTCAATTGTCGGTTGCGACCATCGAAGAGTGAGCCCTTAACAGCTTCGCTCGAAAACCGACATAACAACTATTTTAACTGAACCTTGTTATACACCTAAAGAGGACAAAATTGATGTATTTTACACATCTTTATATATAAAAAACAGCGAGTAATACTTTTGTAATACCCTCGTAAACATTCTAATACATAATGTGAACGTGTGACTCTATATTGTGGGCGTTTATTACGCACATCTTCCTCATCTGTATGTTATCGTCATCATCCTCGCACTTTTACCTATCCTCCTCTTCGCCTGTATATGTGTTCATCATCATCGCCTGTGTGCTGCGCTGGTTCGCTGACGAGCTCCCGGGCCTAATAAACGTCGTTCCAACCGAGACGTCACAAGTGGTGGAGTGTGCTCTTCGGTCCTACGTCCTCTGGCCGTCCGGTCTGCCTCCTGGAGCTTCGTTCAGGTCGCCGCTTGCGCCCACCGTCAGCTAGCATGCCGCAGGACGTGCAGCCTGGCGCCCCTATTGCCTCCATTCCGACATCGCAAGTGCCTCCTTCCTTTATCATCAACAGCGCCCAGCGTGACCCCCATCTCTTCGCTGGTCTTCGCGGAGAGGATGTCGAAGACTGGCTGGACGATTATGAGCGAGTCAGTTCCGCCAATCACTGGGATGATGTTAATAAACTACGCCATGTCTCCTTCTATCTGTCTGGCGTGGCGAAGACGTGGTTCTTTAACCACGAGCCCGAATTGACCGACTGGACTCTCTTCAAGCACCAGCTTCGTGAAGTGTTCGGCACACCGGCTGTTCGGTCCACTCTCGCCAAGAAAAGCCTCGATGCTCGCAAACAACACCTGAGTGAGTCGTACACCTCCTACATCGAGGACGTCCTTGCACTCTGCCGCCGTGTGAATTCTTCAATGTCGGAGTCGGACAGGGTACGCCACATTCTCAAAGGCATTGGAACTCTTGCCTTCAATGCACTCGCCACTAAGAATCCGGCTACCATCGCTGACGTCGTAATCACTTGTCAGCGCCTCGATGAGCTCGAGTCTGTCCGCCTACAGCCCGACATTGACGATGCCCATTCTACGGGGGACCATGACCTACGTACACTGATACGCACGCTGATACGCGAAGCGTTACAATCGATGGGGTTAACCTCACCTTCGACGTATCCCAGCCAACCTTTTGGTGCGTCATTGCGTGACGTTATCAGGGAAGAACTGGCGTCCTTGACCTGCGCTGTGCCAGCACAAGCTCCTGTCCCTCAAGCATTACCAACTACCGCACGACCGACATACGCGCAAGTTGCTGCCAAGCCTGTCAGCCACGTCACTTCTCCTTTGCCGCTACCAACTTACGCGTCGGTTGCTACTGCGCCCACGGTTCACTTCCCGTCATCACCGCCAGAGCCTTCATCGGCCCATCTGACCTCCCTGTCACACGGTACACCGAACACCCCCTACTACCCCCCTTGGCGTCCGTCTCGTCCTACGTGCTATTATTGTGGCTATCGCGGACACATATCACGCTTTTGCCGCAAGCACCAGCAAGACGAGCGTCGGGGCTACGATATGTGTGAGCGCGATTTTTACAGTGGGGCCTCTTACCAAGGGCGGCGTTACTCTTCACCTTCGCAGCGCTCTCCATCTCCGCCTGCATCACCTGATGCACGAGGCGCTTACCGTTCGGCCAGACGCCGTTCTCCATCACCCTACCGCCGCTCATCGTCACCACTTAGGCCTGCCTCCCTTACCTCTACCGTTCGCGCGGAAAACTAAGCGATGCAGTTTCCGGAGGAAAAACTGCATACACACACAAGACTGAAATTCCTCCAGCGCGCCCATCCAATATGATTCGTGTGTACGTTGAAGGGGTGCCCGTGGATGCTTTAGTGGATACTGGTGCGGCTTTGTCGGTTATAAATGTTCATTTGTGTTCCCGTCTGAAGAAAGTTATGACGCCTTACGATGGTCCCACGCTGGTTGCAGCCGAAGGGAACACTATTCGACCTGCTGCCTTCTGTACTGCGCGTGTACTTATCGATGACATTGTCCATCACATACAGTTTGCTGTGCTATACCCGTGCTCTCACCAGCTGATTTTGGGATGGGATTTTCTATCTTCTGCCTCTGCTGCTATTTGTTGTGGGCAGCGTGTGATACACCTTACCGACACCGAACACTTGCTTGGCGAAGAAACCCACACGCCACTTCACCTGACCGCTGCGGAAGATACGGAACTACTCCCAGGACAAATCCAACTAGTTACTCTCCTATCCGACAACATTGACCATGGTGACGTCTTGGTGTTCCCTTCTTCACGTTGCCTTACTAAAGGCATAACATTTACATCAGGAGTTGTTCGATTCCACAATGGATCTGCACTGGTCACTGCCACGAACGCAACTCCAGAAAAAATCCTCCTTCCGCAAGGCACAACCGTTGCATCCGTCGCCGATCTGGAGCCTGTCTGCGTCTTGCCACTTACACCAGTCTCTTCTGGGGACCCATCTTCTGGTGATTCTTCTTCGGCCGCCGCCCTTACAGCAGTCATCAGCACTGACTTGAAACCCGCGCAGACGCAACAGCTGCTGGCTTTGTTGAAAAAGCACGCCAATTCTTTCGACGTGTATTCGTCAACGTTGGGCCAAACAACCGTTGCAGAGCACCGCATTCTGACAGACAAAACATCTATCGTACGGCGCCGCCCATACCGTGTGTCTCTAGCCGAGCGGAAAATCATCGAAGACAACGTCGCAGACATGCTGGAACGCAAGGTAATTCGCCCCTCGGCTAGTTCTTGGTCGTCTCCTGTTGTCTTGGTCCGCAAAAAAGATGGCTCCGTGCGCTTTTGCGTTGATTACCGGGCGCTCAACAAGATAACTCGAAAAGACGTCTACCCTATGCCGCGCATTGATGACGCCCTTGATTCCCTCCAAGGTGCGGAATACTTTTCCAGCCTGGATCTGCGTTCCGGCTATTGGCAAATCCCCATGCACGAAGACGATAAAGAAAAAACGGCGTTCGCAACCCCCGATGGACTGTACGAGTTCAACGTAATGCCTTTCGGGCTCTGCAACGCGCCTGCGACTTTTGAGCGCATGATTGACACCGTGTTGCGTGGCCTGAAGTGGAAGACCTGCCTGTGTTATCTGGACGACATTGTCATTTTTTCATCCACATTTAATCAGCACCTACAACGCTTGGATGAAGTTTTGACGTGCCTCGCCCGCGCTGGTCTTCAGCTGAACACCAAGAAATGCCGTTTCGCCAGCAAAGCCATTAAGATCCTGGGTCATGTCGTGAGCAGGGATGGCATTCAGCCGGACCCTGATAAGACTGCTGCAGTTCTTCGCTTTCCTCGTCCTGACAGACCCAAAGACTTGCGCAGTTTCCTTGGCCTCGCCTCTTATTTCCGTCGCTTTATCCAGAACTTTGCCTCCATCGCAGCTCCATTACACAAGCTACTAGCTTCCGGTGTACCCTTTCTGTGGTCTCACGAATGCGAATTGGCATTTGCACGCTTGAAGGACGCCCTCACCTCTGCACCTGTGCTTTGCCATTTTGATGAGGCCGCACCGACTCTCCTACACACAGACGCTAGCGGCCGCGGTATAGGTGCTGTTCTTCTGCAACGCGACAACTCTTCGCGAGAGAGAGTCATTGCATACGCCAGCCGTGTACTCAGCGCTTCCGAAAAGAACTATACGATCACTGAGCAAGAGTGCTTGGCTATTGTTTGGTCGATACAGAAGTTTCGCCCTTATCTCCACGGCCGCCATTTCACCATCGTTACGGACCACCACGCTTTATGCTGGCTTTCCACGCTCAAGAACTTGTCTGGACGCCTGGGTCGCTGTATTTTACGCCTCCAAGAGTATGATTTCGAAATCATATACAAGTCCGGGAAGAAACACCAAGACGCCGACGCTCTTTCTCGCTGCCTGCTTCCTACGGCCCCGCTTGACGCCTCTGCAATCGTTTCGCACGTCACCTGTTCGACCGACACTGCTACGGTTTCCTCCCTGGCCTCTATGTACCAACTGCCTTTCGAGGATGATCAGCCACTCGCCTCTCGTCAGCTGGCTGACCCGTACTGTCAACGCTTCATTGATCACCTCTCTGGGGCTTCTCGTCCATCTAACGCGTGCCTCCGTCGCCAGCTCGCGCACTTTAAGCTGGACGATGGCGTGCTGTATCGCCGTATTTACCATCCTGACGGGCAACGCTGGGTGCCAGTTCTACCACGCTCTCTCCGACTTCGTGTCCTCAACGCCTTTCACGATGATTTGACAGCTGGCCACCTTGGGTTCCATAAAACCTATGACCGCATTCGAAGTCGTTTCTATTGGCCTGGCCTTTCTGCTAGCGTCGCCAGATACGTCGGTTCCTGCTCTCCCTGCCAGCGTCGCAAGCTCCCAACATCTGCTCCTGTCGGCCAATTACAGCCGCTTCTGTGCCCTGCAGCCCCGTTCGAGGTTGTTGGGATCGACCTTTACGGGCCGCTTCCGGTCACTACTGCTGGCAATCGATGGATAGTGACTGCCGTCGACCATCTGACGCGCTACGCTGAGACAGCTTCTGTGCTTACTGGCTCTGCTTCGGAAGTTGCTCACTTCGTTCTTGAAGCCATTATTCTACGCCATGGTGCTCCTCGTGTACTCCTCAGTGACCGCGGAAAGGCGTTCCTTTCCCAACTGCTAGACGAAGTTCTTCAAGCCTCCGGCACAGCCCACAAGGCAGCTTCTAGCTATCACCCCCAGACTAACGGCCTGACCGAGCGGTTTCATCGCACCCTTGCCGACATGATCGCCGCTTATATTCAACCAGACCACAAAAACTGTGATGTTCTTTTACCATTCGTCACTTTCGCCTATAACACGGCCGTGCAGCGCACAACTGGCTACTCGCCATTTTACCTCGTTTATGGACGCTCCCCTACTTTCTTTCTGGACGTTTCATTCTTCAACTCCAAGGCTAATACATCTCTATCATCGTGCGAAGAGTACATTTCCCGACTCGACCACTGTCGCCAGCTTGCTCGCCTGAACACAGAGGCCAGACAACAAGACCGGAAAAATATTTACGACGAATGCCATCGCGTTGTATCTTTTCGACCTGGTGACGAGGTCCTGCTCCTGACTCCTGTTCGCACCCCTGGTTTATGCGAAAAATTCCAGCCACGGTTTATCGGGCCGTACATAGTCCTTGGACAGACTTCGCCTGTCAACTATCGCGTTACTCCTCTTGACGCCCCCACAGACCGCCGTTGCCGCAATACCGAGGTTGTCCACGTCTCCCGCATGAAGCCCTTCACGCGGCGTGCCTCGACACCTTGACGGCCGGCCAGGATGGCCGCTTTCACGTCGGGGGGAAATTAGTGTGGGCGTTTATTACGCACATCTTCCTCATCTGTATGTTATCGTCATCATCCTCGCACTTTTACCTATCCTCCTCTTCGCCTGTATATGTGTTCATCATCATCGCCTGTGTGCTGCGCTGGTTCGCTGACGAGCTCCCGGGCCTAATAAACGTCGTTCCAACCGAGACGTCACAATATGTATATCAAATCCGTCCGCTTCAGCGGCGGCACCAGATTCAGTTAATAGAACTGCGATTCTCTGATTGCTCCAGAGTTACGGAGTTTTAATTTCCTGCTTTTATTTTCTTGATACCTAAAGTTTTCAGCAGTTCTTAATAAGCACGAGGCCCATAATCTAAAATCCGCTCCGTACAGTTTCTTTAACCTAGCGTTTACTTTCGAATGCAACAAACGTTATTTGAATTGGTACTGCGGTTGTCTCACAAGCATTTTTTGGTTGCATGTGAATTTCAATAAGGAAATCAGAATTGACCCGAGCTAAATCTTCCACTAAAATTGACGGCAGCCACAGCAGATGCGTCGTCCTAACACATCCGATATCATGAACCGAAGTGTCGTCGGATATCTCAAAAGCTATCAAGCACGTCTTCTACAGTCATGGGTCACCCAGTTACCACTGGCGACTTTTTTAGCCTATGCCTTCGCCGTGTGTCACGTGCTTCAGTAAGATCCGTGATTCGGTGATGTTGCACAAAACAACAAGAAAAGGAAGTATTATATTCAAATTGTACTTGACCACTCGGATCTGTAAATCAACTAAATCTCAAAGCTTACAATGCTAGACTGCAGGAAGAGTGTCGTAAGCTCTAACCCGCTAGTGTCGGGGTTTAAACAGCTTCTTTATTAATTCTAGGTGAAAATCATTGATCAGAAGTGAGAAATAATCACTTAAGTGTAGCATGATATATATTTGTGCGAGTAGGTTGATACCGATGTAAAGTGAAGGTAAAGTCGGTACAAAACGAATTGTTTTGTCGAACAATGGCAAACAATTGAAAGACAGGCATTGTTCAGCTATAGGCGAACTATAATTTGTACATCAATTATTCTTATGCTCTCTTACGTTAAAGTTTAGCCATTTTTGTATTCAGAGATGCATCTTAACTTGAAGCTCGTACTTGACTTCATATAAATGACGACTGTCGTGAACGCGCCGAAGGAAACGCAATGAGCGTCCCTGGCACGTTCACGCCAGGTGTCCTCTATATCAAGCCAAGCATGGGCTTCAAGTTAAGATGCATTTCCGAATATGGAGGTTAGTCTTATATTTAAGTATCGCCCTGCCTGACCTACGTACAACTGCCAGCATCCCGTCAGCTTTTGGTTTAAGTAGCCACTTACACACTGAATTTAGGCTGGCTAGGTTGGTCTCGTTGCCGTGCACAGCATCGACAAGCTGGGAGAGCGTGAGCTAGGAGAGAGTGAAAGCAGAGCATTGGAGGAGAGGATGTGCAGAAGGAGACAAGAGAGACAGACAGATAGCGAGAGAAATAAAGAAAACAAAACAAACTCTCTTTGCGAGGCCGGATTCGAACACGGGTACCCACGGTCGGAAGGCGATCGTCATAACCAGTACGCTATACACCCACGCTTGCAGAACATGCGTTTATGGGAACCACATGGTTGCATTATTCCGCCGATTGTAACACCACTTGCTATGGGAGAGAGAAAGAGAAAATAAGAGTGAGCGAGAGAGAAAGAGATAAACAGAGAGAGAAAGAAATAAAGAAAGAGAGAAAGAAAGAGAGACAGACAGAGAGAGAGAAATGAAAAAGAGAGAGTGAGAGAACAAAAGAACACAACAGAAACTATCTTGGTGAGGCGGAATTGGAAGCCGGGTACGGTGCGAAGGCGAGCGTCATACCCACTACGCTATACACCTACGCTTGCAGAGCTCTGCTGTTTCTTCAGATTTCACAAGCATAGAACTGGCTTAATTTTCCAGTTGCTTCGTGGTTAGTGGTTAAATCCTAGTTTCATGAGTCCTAAAGCCTCTTGGCTAGTTTCTTGTGAACCGTGGACCATAAATGGCCAAGTGTATTTGGTGCACTGTACACCACTTGTACGCCGAAACGAGAGCGTTTATTTGTTAGACCATGAGACACTTTGTGAACATAGAGGATAGCGGCAATGTTCCTTTTACTAGGTAACTATTGCTGCACTAAATATATCTGCATCATTAGATGGTGCTCAAGTCTCCGGCTACCGTATGGCAGACGTATCACTCAAGCACTTTCCGTACAAAGTTGGGCGGCACCTGCGGCTATGAAACAGATACATAAATGCAATATGCGTTGGTATGCCTCAGAATTTGGGTCACTAATAGTTACAACGATTTTTAGTGATTTTATTTTGGTGGTTCACGCTGAACATCGCTTTACAACAGTGGCCAAGCCACACATAAATGAAATGTTAGGGATAGAAACTAGCACCAAGTCACTATGCTTAGGAACAACTTACTACGAAGCCTACTATGACCAAACTAACTTTATTTTAGGACCGATTACGCCATAAAATTAAACGTGGTAATCTCCGTGTTTTGAAATCTTCGGGTTCCAAACAATTTCTGAGTTTGTAAAATATTCATGCGATTGTCTTTTTATTTCATTCTCTGTTTTGTTTCAGGAGCCGCCGAAATATTTTACTGCAAATTTGGTGGGTTATCCCAAGGAAGGTATATTCATCAAACTACAGAAGATTTGAAGCCCAGACAAGACTTAGAAGTACTGGGCGATTACGCGTCATGTACATTATGCCTGGCAATGTTTTTAATGTCGTTGTAGTTGATTGTTTCTGCTTTACCCCGAGATGCACTCATAACTCACCACATGCGTGAACTCAATAGCCTGACTTCTATTGTCCGGCCTCTATACTCCAAGCACTTGCAAATAAACATTTCCAGTTGCTTCCGTGTCTTTAATTGAATGTTTTTATTCGTGGTCATGCTTTTTTATTACTAATCATCGTTGCAAAATGAGTCACAAACATTTACATACTTGAAACAACTGTGGTAAATATCGGAAGAAACCAAACATAAAAGGAATGCAGCTGGAAGTCATACCAAATCGGTTGAATTTAGCGAGTTGCCATGGCGTTCAAAACTTACTCAAATGAAGACAGGCAAAACAAATCATTTATCTACGTCATTACTAACGTCATTACTAGGTGCGATTGACCAAACAGTCATCTGAGCATTTCTGCATATGTATTGCAATATAGCAATGAGTGATGGCCCGAAGTATAGTTTGCTCCTAAACTTTGATCGTATCAACCACTACAGGCGCCCCATTGCCAGAGACTGGATTACTGTACCATGTTTAGTTCTTAGGATAGCGGGCAAACGAAGCACGTGCTTCACGCCAGAAAACTAAGGGTGACAAAACGAGTGTTAATTAATTATCTACAAAGCCGATAATAAACAATATTTTAACTTTCTCCACACGTCACCTTAAACAGGCCGCACATTCTTGAAATAAAACGTTGCTGGCACATTTTATTCACCCAGGACGCCGTGCTAACTTTCTGCGGGATGAATATAATGCCTCCAAACAGGGTAACAATGAGTGTATAGCAATTTTTATTTAGCCTTTATTAGGCTACACACGTCAACCTTAACTGGCTCATATCCCCCCTGACATACTATCTATCATCTCCCTATTTAAACCCCTTGCATCACTTCGCTCTTCCAAGACAGCAAGAAAATATGCGCACAAGGTTCTCGAGCACTTCTAATTGCTGCAAAAGAAACTGACTCTATATTAAAGTACGAACATCAATCTCCCAGCACTATTGCAGGCTGATATCTGTGGTAAACACTGTAAATTTTATTACGGCAGTTGCAAAAGGCGGCGAGCTCGGGAATTGACACCGAGAAACGCTGGTAAAATTCTCAGGCCCTGCCGAGGACTGGTGGCGCACCACTGGCGGCCGGTATTGCCTGTGATGACAATGATGATGACATCTTACTCGCATCCCTTTCCAACGAGGTAGTGACGAAGTTATCTAGCGTGCTTGAGCTATTCAGGTAATCTATAGATTTTTATCTGACTAAGAGAGCGAAAAGTTTAATGATACGATATGCATAGAGGTCGGCCTGGGGTGAATTCCTCGAGACAGCTACTCTGCACTGGGGGAAAGGGGGTGAGGGAAAGAAATAGGAGCATGGATGACGATGACGACTGAAGGAGAATGTAAAGCATAGAACAAGCAATCACGCTTTCTCAAAGTGTACAGTCGAAACCCAGGCTTTTTAAATAGTCAAGTAACGCGTGTATGGCCTGAAACCTAGATTTACCGTCTTGCCGATGGCCTAAAGTAACTTATTTCGACAACAGTGAGCTGTATAGGCGCGTAAGATCATTACTCAACTTTGTCGCTCTTCCACGTACTGATGACAGTCACGCAGCGCATGATCTATAGTCTCATTTACATTGCACAGCTCACATTGTGGAGACTCGGTGCGTCGTATTAGGTGCACGTACCCGCGCGTAAACGCCACCCCGAGCCTAAGTCTGTGCAGAAGATACGCACAGCTGCGGTCAATTTTTGCTGGCAGCTTAAATTTCATCTTCGGGTCCAACCTTTGGAGTCGGCTGTGGCGATTATCCGGATTGTCCCAGTGCTTCTCTGTCGCTTTTCGGGTGACACTTGAGAGACGGCAGTTGGAATCCGCTCTTGAAAAAGGTATTGCAAGCAGGGCCTCTGGTTTTTCGAGTGCCTTCTTCGCTTCGACACCGGCCAGTCCGTTGCCCTGTACACCACAGTGACTAGGAGCGCTATAACGTAAAGCTATTCCAAACTGTTTATATTCCAATCTCCTGACGTTAAATTTGCGTAACCACCGACGCAGATTATTCGTCATGCTACTCATCAAGCACGATATATTAGATAAAGACACCAGGGACACGAGGGCCATTCTCGGTCTCGATCTGGAAAAGGCCTTTGACAACGTGTCGCATAAACATATTCTAGACTCTATCTCCCGCCTTGACTTAGGGGAAAGATTTTACAGATTCGTGCACTCTTTTCTCGGAGATAGGAGGGCCACAATCAAATTGGGTGACCTGAAATCGGAGGCTTATGATCTAGGAAAAAGGGGTACTCCACAGGGGTCGGTTGTCTCGCCGCTCTTATTTAACATAGCGATGCAGGGCTTGGCGAACGAGCTTGACCAGATGGAGGGTATTGGCTCCGCAATCTATGCGGACGACATCGCCCTCTGGTGCTCCTGCGGGTCAGAAGGCCACGTTGAAGACGCACTGCAAGAGGCGGTGCATTGCGTAGAAAAACACGTCAATCGGATGGGTCTCCGGCTATCGCCTTCCAAATCGGAGTTACTTCTATATCGTCCCACTAGAAGAGGACCCAAGCCTAGAGGGTGGAGGCCTCCAGAGGAGATTGATATTGGCGTGCGAACGTCGTCCGGCAGCGATATCCCAAGGGTTCGTTCTCTCCGGGTGCTAGGCATGATCATTGAAGCTAACGGTCAGCACGGGCGTACTATAGATAAGCTTAGAGGACATGCTGAAGGAGTAATCAGACTCATTGCAAGGGTTTCTAACAGAAAAGGAGGCCTTAAGGAAGATAATGTCCTCAGGCTTTTCCACGCGTTTCTCATGAGCCATGTGAATTATGTCACTCCGATGCACAGATGGCAGAAACACGAAATGAACAAGTTGAACACGCTCATCAGGAAAAGTATTAAGAGAGTCCTAGGACTCCCAATGCGCACAAGCACAGAAAACCTAGCAAGCCTAGGCGTCCACAACACATTAGAGGAAGTTATCGAAGCGCAGCAATCCGCACAAACTGCTAGACTCTTGTCTACAGAGGCGGGAAGAGGGATCCTGGCTAAGGTCGGGATCAATCCGAAGACGTTAAGGGATAGGAACGTTCAGCTTTCGGATAGTGTGAGGCAGGCTATTAAGGTCTCCCCACTTCCGAGGAACGTGCATCCGACTTTCAACACTGGCAGGAGGACGGCTCGCGCCTCCGCGCTTTTGCGGTACGCACATGCGCACGAGGCTGAGTCATGTTTTGTAGATGCTGCCCAATACGAAGGCGACTCCAGCCATTTTGTTGCTAACGTCGTGGACATGAAGGGTCGAGTGTTATCGGCCGCGTCAATCAGGACGTCATCGGCTTGCAAGGCGGAGCAGCTGGCCATTGCGCTGGCGCTCCTTCGGTCGGACAGGGAAGATATTTATACGGACTCGAGATCAGCCCTTCGAGCTTTCTCGACTGGGGCAGTTTGTGAAGAGGTTGGTAGGGCACTTGAGGGTAAGGTGTTTACTCATCACGTCATTACATGGTTCCCGGCGCACGAGGGCGCAGAACTAGGGGGGCTAGCCAACGTTAATGAGTTGGCCCATGCCCGGGCGCGAGGTCTTTCCGGCCGCGCCGGGCACTGGGAGGCCGGTGTGCCGGGTGGGACCGGCGACGGGCTTGGTCCGACCTTTTCGGAGGCAGAACCCCCCCCCCCCCCCCCCCCCCCGTTTCAGGGACATTCTCTCCACCTTCAACGAGATCACTAGCCACTATCAGATGAGTCGTAGGGCTTTCCCCCCGCCACATCGAAATCTCACGAGGCCTCAAGCCGTGACCCTCAGGCTAATACAAACGAACTCGTATCCCACACTATCCATCATCAGTAGGTACACGGAGGTCTCCCCTCTTTGTCCCGACTGCGGCGGAGTTAGCGATTTCAAACACATGCTCTGGGAGTGCCCCTCTTTACAGCACCCCACGGACCACGTATTGATGGCGGACGCATTTTATTCATTGGTCAAGAGCCACGAATGGATTAATCAACTCCGGGCTGTCCAGAAGGCCCACGATGCGGCGGTGAGGCTTGGCCTTCCCGTCCCAACGTGGGAGCGGCCCGCAGTCTTGCCCCTATAAAAACGGGGTGAAGATTCTTCAGGACCTAAATAAATGTTACCACCACCACCACCACCCACCACCGACGCAAGCACCGGGTGGTGACCCGCAGTATTGGCTCAACCACCCAATCAAACACTCTCCTCGTTTAAAGGAAGTCACCTTTGTTTGCTTTCAAAACGAATAACATTGCCTGCACTGAGAGGTGTTTGTTATGTAATTGGCTGACAAGAGGCGAGGAGCACGCTCTAGTGGAGAGGGTTTCGATGGGGCCGAGCCAGCGCAGTGAAAATAGATAACCGCATGAAGAAGGTGGTGCCGCCTTCTCTGATTAGTCCGCTTCGCCTTACTTAGTTTGCGGTGGCTGGTAGAAAATCGTGGCGGCGTGCAACGGAAGGATAAGAATGCCGCTAAAACGGATCCTCCACAAGGAAGAGTTGGCAGAGTGATGTCGTATACGTGCCGAAAGGGCTCAATAACGCTTTACTTCTACGCAAAATTATTTATCATGCGCAAATAAATACATGCTCCCCGGCAGCTTCGAGTAGCGAGGGCCTGACCTACCGGCGGGAGCCATCTTCTATTCCTTTCAGAACGGGACAGTCTCTGGCTATTCAGAAAAATGTTTAGTTTTGTTCGGCATATTAATGCATTCTTTTTCGTGTACACGTCACTTTGACGCGGTGAGTTTTCGCGGTTTTGTGAGGTCGCGTGACAGACAGGCAAAGTGGGCGTATCCCGAAAACATTAGACCAGGTGAAAAGGCGTCGAATCAGGAATAATTCCTTTTCGATTGTGCTGTTTAATCATGCATAATCAGTGTGTACACGTTATATCGGATGGCGAGCTATTGCAGTTTTCGTGACGTCGCATGACAGAACGGCGAAGTTGGGAGTGGCCCAAAAATGTTTTGACCAATCGTGGTGGGCTGATTGTAGAATTTCAATAGAAAAGTTTAGAATAACTTTACGTTATACCGCCTTAGGAATCGATTCAAATATAATGTGGTAGCCGTTCTCTTCTGCTAGACTGTATAGCTCGGCAGTTCGAACAGCCAACACTCTGCAAGAGCCATGGAGCAAGGAAAGCGTAGGAGAGGCCCCGGCTATTACGGATCATTGCAGTATGTGTGGTGAAAGTCACGTTTGGTTTTTCGCAAAGGAGTACTGGAACTGGTGCGCCAAACATCAACGTTATCATGGCGACCGCGCTTCTGAAGCTCTCGCTGCTGTTCTCGTCCTCTCAAAAGTGAGATTAGATGTTTGGTCTGTGTCTTTGTCCCACCACATTCAGTTCGCGAGACAAGCTGACTTAAGAGTGTGGTATGTAAGCTTGAAAGTTTTGTGCAGGGTCTCTGACTGTGAGTGTCAGCCAGCAACTGAAACACTCAAGTAATGAAGGCGCCGGTTCTCGTTGTCGTCTTAAACGTGCCGCGGGAAAGCACAGGTACGTCTACTTCAATAAAACTGTTACAGAAGTTTTGTAGGCTTTGTTCTGACGAGCATCAGCAGCACACACACTTCCGGCGGCTCGTAGCAATGCAAGTTCAAAGTTAGACCCCATCTGATCTGGTGAGCTGATTGGAGGCGCCAACGGAGATGGCACACCAACATGGCTGCACTGCCAGCTTCAAAAACTTGACGTTAGGGCCTCTCTTGTTTTGTTTCTTTCCTCCATGGTAAGATCTTTCTTTCAATATAAGTAGCTGCAGAGCCCATTTCGTGCCACAGAAAACTGTCCATACTTGAAGAGTCTGCCGTAAAATATACACATCCCACTCATACATCTAACACTTGAATATATGTCGAAAGAATATGGCTCCTCGGCGATCGTGTGTACAGACGGATAGGTCCCACTGCATCTGCTGCGTTGACCGGTCGCTTGTTACAACAACGCCGCAAAAGGAAATCGCGAGAGTATTGTTGCGTGCCATTCTGCACATCAACACGATCGAAAACTAGTGAGGCATCATTCCGTCGTTTCCGATTTGCCAGCGAGGCGGAGAGGAGGCTAGATACTAGGAATGTGCAAGCAAATAAAGTTGACGATGGTTGTACGCTCGCGTAATTTTAAGCCCGATGTATGCTTTTCCAAGGCAAAAGAATCAACTTACATGACTTAGTGCTCTTCCTTGATGGCAAAACGATCTGACTAAATTCGTGTGGAGCTAAAGTTCTTAATTCTTCGCTTCCTACAGTCGCCTACAATGCTCAGGTTATAAGTAAATCATTCTGCCTTTCAACGCAAATCACGAGCAGACACGGTTGGCGCTTGTAGGGCATGCTTTCCGCACCGAGTTTATTAGCCACTCCAATTTAATCAGTCATTCGACATTTAAATCGGTCCACGAATAATTCGAGTGGCGGAACATGTTGCAGCGATAACATATCTTGGATTATACGAACAATTTGCTCACAATACATGACAGACATCTTCAAAGTATTCAACAGTAGGTGTTTCATGTTTGTCACATTGCCGGTGAACCTCGCTAACCGCATCGATCGAACATACGAGCGCATACGCAGAGGGGCATGTTCCGGTCAGTTTGGATAAAGTCCCCTATACGCAGGTGTCGTGTTTGAGCTGCCTTAATAATTGCGTGGTAAGTTCTATAGCGGAAGAGGAGATGGGGGCGGGAGGGGGTATTTCGTAAGTATTTACTAAGTATACTGTCCTTTTCAGTGCGCACTGATTGGATATCGCTCAAAGCCGGCTCCGATCACCACTGACTGTCAGGCTCTATCTATTCAGCCCGCACTGTAGTGGACAATGCGCTCAGTGGGACTTACAGATTACCTTCCCCCCCCCCCCCCCCCCGCCCTAAGAAAAACGCTGAGGAATCACTTGTGGTGTACGCTTGAGGACAATGTTGCACGAAGCAGTGCAGACCGCAGCTATTTAATTTGACTAAGCCGCATCTGTATGCTGTCCATACACCATAAAGTAACACGTGTAATTAATCGTTTCGTGCAAGCAGCCTAGGATGGGGAGAATAACCAGCAGCGCTAGTAGTAGTTCTCCATACGTGGTATCCGCGTATTATCAGACGTCTGTTCGGCGCTTTCTAACATTCTCATTTGTGGACACTCGTTTTTCACTGTATTTCGAACGCTGTAAAGCTCGTTTAATGTTGTAATGCTCGATTAGATCTCTGCAGTGAAAAATCGGTGAGTCACCGTGTTAGCCTGCTGCCGAAAAAGCACGAGTTATTTCTTCAATTTTAGCGTGCGAAGCTTGAGATTGGCGTTTCTAATTGGTGCCCGTCTCCGTCGCAGATAGATCCTCCCAGTACATGCAGAAATAGAAGAAGCAGTCAACCAGCAGAGGTCATACGCGAGTCAGTATAATCTGTGCACCAAAGCAAAGACGTTTCAGCAATGGGACCAGGTGCTTGTGTTCGGTAACCATTACCTCGGTAAGATGTACCCTAAGTGGATAGGACCTAAACGGTCAATGAGAAATACAGACAACACTCTTATTGCGTCAAAACCCCGGAGGGTAGGCGCATGCTCGTGCACGTGAACCGCTTGAGGCCTTAAACATGTCACGTAGCCAGCATAGGCGTAATATTCCATGACGACCGCGAGTTTGGTGAGGCGGAGCACACCTTGCGTCTAGTGAAGGCTCTCAGCAGTGCAGCTATTCTACCTGCAGACCGTATACATGTTTATCTTTCGCCGGTGACCACTTTTCACCGGCTAACAAATGTTAAACGTTATCTCTAGGCGCAGGACGCGCCTGCATGTATAGGAAGTTTCTCGAACGTTATCGGTGCTTCTATCCGTCGTCTCTTGTCACCGACGCTCATGCAATCTGATTGTATGTGCGACGCGAATTGTCTAGAACTTTCTGGAAGACACGCGGGTACCAGGGATTAATCTGGAACCTTCGGTGACTCTTGTATAAAAGCTGACGCGTTTCGCCGCTGATCAAATTTCGACGATCGCCGACTGTTCGCCGCTGTCGTTGTCCTTCGAGTGCAACTTGCTTTTGTGGGCACAGGTTCGCCCAATAAAAAGTCCGTTTCATCATTCAGTTTCGCACAGTGTTTTCTTCACCATCACTACTACGTGAAAATATCACACTTGGAACCACTGGACTGAGCGTTAGTGAACGCGGTGTTTCAGACGCATGTTGCCTTGTTTGGGATAGCGCGAGCGACTGAGCACCGCATAAAATTGGTGGAAGGGGCGATGCCGAAACGTTGCCACCCGTATCGTATTCCTGTGGCCTTGAAGCGTGAGGTCTCCAAACAAATATTGGAACTCCTAGAGTTAGGATTCATCTATAGGTGCGAAAGCCCCTTTGCTCATTCGCTGGTGTGCATCCCCAAGAAAGATGGCACAGTGAGACTGTGCGTAGATTATAGGAGCTTAAACGGGATGACCGAGCCAGACGCATTCCCTATGGCAATTCCACATGACTTAATTATAATTGTCGGGCAGGATAGTCATATAATCCTCACTGATCTTCGTCGCGGTTTTTGGCAAGTGCCCTTAGCGGAAGACTCGCAACGGGCGGCGGCATTCGTGTCACACTTGGGTCAGTCAGTGCGCTTCGAGGGTGTTGCCATTCGGCCTCAGAAACGCCGCAGCTAGCTTCCAGAGGAGCATGAATAAGTTGTTAGCCCCGCACGAGGATTATGCCTGCGCGTATTTAGACAACATCGCTGTGTTCAGCAGCTTAATACTGGAGCATATCCGACACCTTCACGCTATTTTCTCATCTCCGATATCAGTAGGATTGGTAGCAAACCTCGAACAATGCCAAGTGGCCCGTGGATCTCTCCGATATCTTTGGCACACGGTTCCTTCAGGTAGAAGCGAGAATGTTCTTTGTTTGAGAACGTTTTCTGTTCAGCTGCTCCATAACTGTGATGTTACACGCAGCCGGCTTTTTCTTGGTTTTGCTTCGACAGCACTGTAAAAATAAATTATGGGGTTTTACTTGCCATAACCACGATCTGATTATGAGGCACGCCGTAGTGGGGGACTGGAAATTTGAACCACCTGGGGTCTTTTAACGTGCACCTAAATCGAAGTACACGGGTGTTTTCGCAGTTCGCCCTCTTCGAAATGCGGCCGCCGTGGACAACACTGTAGGAAAGTTGAGGCCTAAACTTGGGTGGGGGGTGTGCCCGCTGCCGAAAAAGCACGAGTTATTTCTTTAATTTTAGCGTGCGAAGCTTGGGACCGACGTTTCCCTTCCATTTGGTCCCGTCGAACGGAGCGGCTGTAAAGAACGGAGGAAGAGACGGCTAGTGGTATGTGGTCACCGGTCCTTGCTTGACGATCGAAACACAATGGTGTAATTGGTGGTTAACGGCGAATGCCTGTCGCAGTGAAGGCGCCGAGATGAGGCAGTTGCGTGGCTCATGACACTGCCCGATTATACCCGACACGTGGAGGGGCGATTAGAGCCGGCTGGCACTGAGAAAACGCGGGGGGCACATGACGACGCGAGTATAGTACCGAATAGTGACCGAATAGTGCAGAAAGCTCTGCCCAAGAAGAGCGATAATCGGTGATATTTATTGCCTGCACACGCGTGACCATTCTGACCGTCGTGGAAATCCCTTTTCAGAACGCGGCCAATCGACCGTCGTGGGAACCGCTTCCAGAGCGAGTGTTTGGTCGCCAAGCGTAAGCGAGCCTGAAGTGTCCCAGTGACAGCTTTCATTAACAGATGGCCCGCAATTTCTACGCTATCGGTTTTTCGAAACATAGTACGCAGTACGAGCGTGGAACCGGTCGGCAGCGCATATGTAAATCATCCTGCCACCTTAGTTCCCAGGTGCCTCCTACTTATTAGTCTTTAATTGCGCCCGCTGAGCTGGACCCTATTGCTTTACGATGTGCGGTGTGCGATCGCTTTGTGTTTATATCCCTCTCCCTTGTCGTGTTTTTCTTACGTTGTTTTAGGGAGAGGAGAAAACAGTTTAATCGTGGTAACAGAAATGGGGCATAGTTCAGGCGCAATGCTTTAATATCTGGCAGACCACTCACACCACAATCGTCCTACCGGATTTGTGATTGGTGTGCCGGTGCCACCACTCTCATAGCCACTCGGTGGCGATTGGCTTGTAAATGTTTGGGGCAGTGCACCAAAGTATAGAAAACGCGGCCACGTTGCCCGTGCACAGCGTTCTGAACACAACTGGTGGTGCTATAAACCATCGGCTCTGCCGATATATTGTCGCCCTATGTGAGCCAGTTTCAACTTGCATCTCTCCTAGGCATTCTTGCATTTCTATGTACATATCTTGTAAAAAGTTGTGAATAGCAATTTTCTTTGAGCTTCATCTGTGTCTGCTTCAATCCATGGGAAGCCT
>NC_051158.1:84192833-84222672 GCF_013339745.2 Dermacentor silvarum
GCTTTAAGTGAGGCAAATATGCTTTCGTTACCTCACTGTAACAAATGAAAGCCTCTGACGCCCCGACCACGATCAGCGCAAGCAGTGAGAAAGCTAATTAAATTCAGCCATGTGTTGCACGGGCCAATAAGAGGCACATAGCGTAGTCATCGCACAGAAATGGATAAAAAAACGACCTACGCACAAGATATATACCATAACACGGCATTCAGCGACACTAAGAGCTAGTTGAGTTCATGCATTTGCCGGCGCCTGGCAGCTGCCGCCGTTCTTTTTACATCGGTGCAACGCCTTTGAACTGCGGTGGTACTTGCTGAAGGCACGAACGAGTAAATTATCCTGCGATCACTGCGAAACCTGCGATAACTGTCTCGTGCTCCTTCGAATTTCGAGATCACATCGACTACAGTACGCATGCAGAACCGGTTGTTTTTACAAGTGTCAGCAAGAGAACGAGTAATCGCGCGGCACTTACCGTTGCTCATAATCCGTCGCGGTAGCACCGGCAGCTGCACAACAAATGTCATCAAGCCCTAGCCCCCCCGCAATGTCCATTAGCTAAAGCTTCTAAAGAAGTGGGAAAAAAAAGCGAGCGGAAACACGAAATTTGGGCTACTTCAAATCGCACGATGCGCGCGCGGAAGACTGGAAGATGCTGCCCAAGTTCGAGATAGCTATGTCAAAAAGAAAAAAACCACAACAATGTGACGTCATATCTGGTAAAAGAAAATTGTTCTCCTTTCTTACCCTCTCTCTGCTTACACTTGCGCAGGGACCACGTTACCCTCGGGGGTAATGCTCATTGACTTAGTGACACACTTACGGGTTTTACATTGGATTAGCCGACATTTCGAATGGATTTGGCTTACGGGCGCTTTGTGTTTCTACATCTAGATGGCGCCGTGTATGTCTGCGTTAGTTTTAGCGTATTGTCACAGCGGAAGACGCTGGCTTCGACGCTAGCAGGCATTGGCAGGCGAACATGGTCCGAGAGTAATGTTTTGTCCGCAATGTGTGACCGTACAGTAACATCAATAGCTACAAGGGCTGCTCTGCACTACTTGAAGATCATCGGACTAGACGCAATAGTTTAAGGAAGTCACTGTGTTAGTGTATATATGCATCCCTTGCTGTCCTCCTCATCATCTTTCATTCCTCTTTTTTGTCCCCTTTACTTTTTCCCCTGTGCAGAGTAGCAGGCCAGAGCATGCTGGCTCAGGCCAACCTCTCGGCCTTTCTAATAAGTTATCTCTCCTCGTAGCTTATTGTTCCATTCCGGTGTTCTAAAAGACTAGTTTGTGCAGCGCAGTGCAGCCTGTCTTAGCGTGAGCGTCAGCTCTCACTCAGGTTGATCACCACTAACTATTGAAATGAGCTTTCGCTTCCTCTAAACTCACCTGAGACGTTACTTATGAGCGCATAGCACGTTCAATTTCTGAGATTCTTCGGCGATTCCGGCGTCCGTAGGCCGAACAAGAGCCGGCCGCATAGCCACAACAAGTTGGTTGCTAATAGATTGCCTTGGCTTGGTTAAGGTATGGCACGAGGCACCCGACAGCGCCCTGTCTTCCAACGTCTTGTTTAAGTTTGCGTTCCCGTACATTAAACTAAATGTCTTGAAGGGATTCGCACCGTAACGTTTCGCAAAGGTGCTTGCGTTTAACATTCGTCAGGCGACAAAAACTATTCTAAAAGCGTCTAATATACGGCGCAGCCGCCTAACATTGCCCAGTGTTCTGCGTTCGAAACGAGGAAGCGTTGTGCGCGTGTTGACATACATGACTTTATCTCCACCTTTTATTGTAGACTGCCATCGCACCTTCGGTGCTATTTGCACACTGACTGCCGTCAAGCAGATGGGAGCGAGAACTCGGGGCATCCTGCATAGCACCGGTGCTCAGAAGTCGAGATAAGCAAGACACGGTTAGAATGGTGGTGGATATTGAAGAATGCTGGTGGAGACGGTAGACATTGATAGAACCGAGTCATGGCATGTCTACGTGACGGTACAATATAGTCATAGAGCTTTTATATATGCCAGTTAGGATCGAGATATCACATAGACATAAGGCTAGAAGACGATAGATGTAGTAAAACTTGATTAAATCAAGCACGTTTGGTTACTGTTGCGGCCCCGCTTCAAAGAGGATTTATTGATTTCTTTATTTGCTTCGTCACAGTACAGAGTAACAGGACGTGGAGGGGAAAGCTGTTCAAAGGACCGCTTGAGGGATCCTCCGGTACCGATGAATATCATCTTCATTGAGTTACGCTTGCGTGGCGCCTACATTTGCGGTCGCAATAATACAAATAATTAACTACTATTTTTAAAACCATTCTGTTTATTGCAAAACACTTATTTTGTTACCGCATTGTGGTGTGTGTTTATTACGTCTGTTGATGTTTCCTGCGCGATAGTTTCGTGAAAAGCTATGTTAAACCGACAAGCCCAGCAATGCAGGATTCTGCTTGGGATGGAGAATTTCCGTGGTACCCTGGATATTATACTGCGCGTATCGCTTGCCATAACGCAAAGACGTATTGTTTTTGTCGTTTTTTTGTTCTATTAGGAGGTTCCAAAATGTTGTCACTGCGCTGATACTGAGGTGTAGTTGTGTTATAGGCACACGGTGATACGCACACACACATACATACACATGCGCGCACGAGCACGCATGCATAGGCGAATGAACGCACACGTGCTTCGTAAAAATACACCCAAAAGGCGCCCGCACTTGGATGCCCCGTTCACAGCATGAGACGTCGAGAATCCAAGCAGCTGTGATACAAGCCCTGGGTGACTGACATTTTAAGGCCATGACAATACCATTCGGTCGATCACGTGAACCGGATACTCATACGAAAGAAATTACTTTATCCGTCGCCATAAACAGCGTTCATTCTATCTACGCGTACAAGCTCGGCGATGTTCGCAGCGGTGTGCCTGGCAGTGCTCTCGACGATTCTTTACAGGTATCGTGTCACTACCTACAACCTTATAGTAAGCAACTAATTTAAGAGGACGTGTTCCACGTGCTCAATTTGGTAGCTTTCTTCGGCAAGACAGCAAAATCTTGGTCATTGTTTTCAGAGCAATGAGTAAATTTTCACCTCCAGTCTTCTGCTGGCTACAGAATACCCACAACATAAGTTTTCAAAGCGTACACTCGTTTTTCATCCTGATAAACGCTGTTCAAGGTGACCGACACCGACAGACAATTTAGAGTGTAATTTTACTATTATCTTGCTTTCGATGCTCCTTTATTTTTGCAGGTATCCTTGATATATCCTTATCTTTCTGTGATGCAACATAGCCTACGTAGGACTGGTGTTGTAGCACAAACAATCGACTTTTCCTTTGATCTTTTTGTTTACTATGAACCACGCAGGAAATTTGACAAATTGGCAGTTAAGATGTCTCAAGAATGGAACGTGCTTTCATCGGTTACACGCAATTTTATTTTTCACCAGAAAACAGAAGATTGTGCTGTTCTGGAGAAAATCATGCTTGGTAGAGATTGTCAAAAACAAAGACAGCCGACCTGTAGGCCACAAACAACCGAACTTCCCCATCTAAAGAAGTTCGCAGACTTATGCTAACTCCTAATAGGCAGATTTCAAGACCAGGATTAGGCGATAGCGAATACCTAAAGTTCTGGAAGCACTCTCGAATACACGATTTAGCGGATGCCGGAGACTTCAAGCGCACTATCAGTCAAGTGCGCTTGAAGTCTACATGAAGACAGCAGTAAGGTGCTGTCATCATGTCATCGCCATGTGCGATGACACACACCTACTATACCACGGTTTCTTGAAATTTTGCTGTACAATTATTCGCTTCGAGATTTCGCACTTTACACCGATGCTCACTACATATTGTGGACCCAGGGCCATGGCTTCTGTACCAGATGGCAAGATGAGGCTCTCAGAGACCGACACAGGCTTACAAGCATGGGTCACCTCCTTTACTTGGCCGTGTCCAGATACGAGCTGCCGCGGTTGTTATCCAGCTACCCGGGCAAGCCCGGCCACGGGCTACGGGTGGGCATCAAGATGGTGCCCGCCCATCATGGTCTCCATTTATTTACATTTATTCTAGTCTACATTAGTCTACATTTATACGTGTACATTTACAAGATCCTTTGTGGTAGTTCATCAGGGTTTGGACACTCTTGACTATGTTTAGAAGGGGTGGGGCCCTTTTTCAAGGGCTCTAACGGCATCAGCTGCCA
Source organism: Dermacentor silvarum (assembly GCF_013339745.2). NCBI lineage: Eukaryota > Metazoa > Arthropoda > Arachnida > Ixodida > Ixodidae > Dermacentor > Dermacentor silvarum. The sequence goes on from NC_051158.1 coordinate 84,197,066, forward strand.
TACGTGCTCGCTACACGAGACCAATTTAGTCCTCGCAGCGGTCGCTGATCAGCATTGCCTGCCATTGCTCTGGACTTTAATTTATGATTTTGGCGACTTCTGTTATAAGTATGCATTCCTATGGGATGTGATACAAGGCGGGCTTTTTGACCGCACCCCGGGCAGTTATCTGAGTATCTGCTGGGGTACATTTTACTAAGTAGGCTTTAGTTGTGGAAGATTCCTGTCTGGAGCTGACTCCAATCAGTGAGATTCGCCCCCGTGAGTCATTTAAGTAGGGAAAGCCTGGGTCTCCTGTAGTGTGCCAATAAAGCCGAGTATTCATTTGAAACATGCGGTGCACTTTTGGGTGTCGATTCGTCGGGTGCACGGAGTGTAAACCACCGACCTACCCTTTCCGCCTCTTCGTTCCCCGCTATTCCTGCATATCCCGGCACCCACAGGTTCTTGTGTTGCATCGGCTGTGGTTTTGTTGCGTTATGCCACCTGTCGTCTCGAGGAGTACACGGAGTGCGTGGTGACGTATTCTGTCGTTCAAGAAGTGCCGGCAGGCGTCTCGGGAATCAGAATGGTTAAAAGTTTTTGCTGATGTAGCCGCCTGCCGCTGCTAGAACGACAGCTAGCTCCTCAGCTTCCGTCTCGGTGATTTGGCTTATTGAGACGCTTGTGTTTTCCCGATGGTTTGTGTTGATGACCGTGGCCACTCCGCGTCCTTGTTTAGGATCTTGTGTGGCTGCGTCTGCGTAGACTACGTCCTTTTTTGGTGTAGTACATGCGTTGGATAGAATCTGCACGTGCTGTCTACCTGCCTTCGTGTGGGTTTGAGTCCATCGGTATCGGGTTCACTGTGAGTTGCCTGCGGATTTCATCTGGTATGTTAGCTGTTGCTATCATTGGCTTAAGTTGTTCAGCATAGCCAAAGCGTTCGCGCACTACTCGGCCCGTCTTTGTTCTCTATGAGGTTCCCGATGTTCTTGGAAGGTACACGCTTAGCAAATAGCGGCTTAAAGCAACGCATATAGGGCGGAAAGTAGATCAAAATTTCGACGCTTTTAAATGTCTCACGGTAAGCGGCCTAGTGCGTATACGGCCTATATTATGCGGGTCTTGCTTATGCGGCCTCAATTTAAACGACCTATAGTAGGTCCGCTTGGTGGACGTCACGCATAACCCCAAATGTTTATGCGGTATTTGAGCTCAAATCTGTCCGGCTTACAAAGCGGCTCAAATCTTATGCGGCTCAAAATTATGCGGCCCATTGGGTATTTTTTTTACGAAAAAAAAATAACTATTTAAAGACAGGTGCCGTCGACAGTGGTTTTGCGCGCTGTTTCATAGACATTGCATAGAACCACATTTACGAAATTGATAACACACAGCACAAGCATGGCAACGCATATCACACAAACATGAGAACACTGGGAATCGAACCCGGGTACACCCGTGAGAACCAAACACGCTAACCACTACTCCACATCACTACGCTGTCGCGGAGGACTCGCACAGCTATTTGTAGATACATTTGTGTTTCCGAGGCTGTCGTTTTATGTCGATCGTTCACCGTCGGCGATCGTGCGTGATATACACATAGTTTGTGTAGCTGTTACCGATGCTTAAGTGGTTGGTGACAGTAGATGTATTTGAATGAGTATCAGTATACGAATAGCGCTTTCAACAGCTGTCATGTGGGGCGGAAAGGCTAAATGGGGTATGATTACGGAGCATGGGAGCTGCACGAAAAGAAAAACTGCTTCGCCAGGCAAATGTAGTTCTTTAATATTTTCTCTTTATTCGCTATGATGCGGCTACAGTCACTGTTTAACCGGGAACTCAGCTTTGTCTGAGAAACTTTCAACCTTGTTCAGAAGGTTCAGTTAAAACTGATCCGCGCTGTTGCGCTGCCTCAGCGGTGTAACGGCAATACGGCTCCGATATTCTGACACGTCGAATAAGCGGGCGGGATTTTACCGGCCTGTCTAAGTTTGTTGAACCGACAAATATTTCCATTCACCTCCGCTGGCCTCAACAGGGATGCCCTGTCCGCAAGACTGACATATATAGCTTTTGGTAGTATCAAGAAGAATGCTCTCGAACCGACCATATTATGCTGTTCAGTTGTAGTTAATGATTCAGTGTTTATTTTGAAGCAGCAAGGCGCGTCGGTATCTCCGCCCGTGAGCCTAACGTAACAGCATTGCAAATATCGGAAGTGTCACTGCTTTGCACAGGCTAGCTTGTTTTCACCTCTTCACCTGCCAGGCGCATGCACGCGATGTTGCAACGAGCTACCGTGGCCATACCTGCAGTGCCGTCGAGCTTAAAGGAACGAAGGGAGGTAACAAATCGAGGCGTCGTTAAAGATATTATATTATGGGGCTTAGCGTCCCGAAACTGCTGTGGATTACGAGGGACGGAATAATAGAGAGCTACGGATTCATCGTGGCCACCTGGTGTTATTTAACGAGCACCGAAAGAACGACACAAGCGTTTTTGCATTTCCGTCGGAATGCGACAGGTGCGGCCGAAACGCTAAGGTCACCTTGCTACTGCGGCGACTGTCGTTGAAAGTGAACGAATCAGCTGTTTGAAATTTCGCATAACAAGGTGGGATTTTGCCGGCGTGTCGAAGCTTACAACGGCTCCATTCTTACCCTTGCAAGTCGATGGCTTCGACGCTAAATGAACGTCGAATAACCGCAATTTGCCCATCGTATCTTGCGCTGCATTTGTGTGATCAGCACCACCGAAATGAGCACTCTCTGCTATCTGGAATTCAAATGAATCTCCGTGCGCAAGACGAGCCGCATTCATGCGCAAACTACTTTTAGTTATGTCAAAAAAAAAGAAAAAGAAAGCACCGTGCAGACTGCAATAAAGCGCACGCACTGTATTAAGTGGGCACGCACTATTGTGCTATGTCCGGCAAAGGAAGGTGTGCCATGAAGTGGTGTCAAGCAGATGAGATGGACTGCCCGCTAGCATACCTAATTATCTCGCAGGAGAGATCGAATTCGTATTTAGGTGTTGTGTACCTTAGTTGAGTGCCTCTGCCTTCGTTATATCAACTGTGCCCTATATGCACAGTTACTAAAAGCACAGGTTTTTCTCCTACAACGTTAATTATGCTTTTTGCGGAATGCCCACTTCATCTGTGTACGCCATCTGAAAGCATGCTGTACATTATTGCAGACACGTACATTCATGCAGTCAGAGACAAAGAACATATTTTTCAGAAGACAATGATTTATTTACAGTACAACAAAGTGAAAAGTGTCCAGCATAGTTTCACTGTAGGTTTTCAACACAGAATGGGGACTTATATACCAAGCTCTGACGGTAACAAATAAAAGCCACCCTGCTACAGGAAATACAAAAGCAGATAGGCAGTGTTAGTGCCTGCAGCTTTTAAAATGTGAAACAAGGATAACACATTAACTTGCATGTACTTCATGCAGTTGCGACCAACAAGAGTTGGGGCTCTCAGTTCATCGTTCTCTCGCTCATTAAAGAAAGTTTTGTTTATAACCAAAGCCACGTAAAAGAGCAGATAACCATAACATTAGGAACAGAAAACACATATGTACTAAACTTATTGTAAGGCCGCATTTTCTAATGATAAGTTATCTAATTAGGAATTTAAACAGCTAAGTGCTCGCAGCTTTAATGAAAAATAGCTATCCATTACTAGCATGAAAAGACGAATGAGAGCGCTGCATGAAAGTGTACGAGGTGTGTTCAAAAAAGCAGTGGCATAGCTCGGCTATGTCAGGATATACGTAGCGTTAGCAAAGGTTCAGCTGATTATTCTTAGCCTATTCTTAAGCTTATTCTTAAGATAAGATTATTCTTATGAGTCAAGCTTCTCCGTTCTTCTGCGCTGTTGAGCAGCATTTGCGCTCTCCTTCTCCATGGCTATACCACACTGGCAAACGCCAGTCAGAAGCGCAGCGGCTCCAGCGCAGTGTCAGACGGCAGCTGCACAGCGAGCGCCCGCCGGCGCCAGTGCGTCTACCACGGCTACGACGTCACTCCTCTGGAATGCGCAGACCGGCGGCGGTGAGTCGCGCGCGGCGGCGGCGGAGTGCGCGAGAGGTGGCGGCTCCGGTGGCTCCGGTGCGCAAGCCGTGTGACATCACTGATCCTTGCGCATGCGCAGCACGGCTCTTGATGTGCCGCGCGAAACGGGCTTGGCTAGGCCAGTGTAGCTAACGCTACAAAAGAAACCAAACTTTTGAAATAGCACGCAAACCGGCAGAGAGCACGCTGCGGCTACTGAACGCATGTAGCAGCGGGTTTAGACAACAAGCTGCCATTTGCCGCGTTTCGCTCTGACCATTCGTTGGTGAGCTACAGCCGCCGAAGTGCGCACGTGTACAAGCTGTTTATTGGATTAGTACCAAAGTAACAACGAAAGAGGTTGAAGAACAACGTGTGTGTGTGAAATTTTGCTACAAACTTGGCAAAACTTTCACAGAGACATTTCAATTGCTTAACCAAGTATACAGGGAAAACTGTATGAGTCGCACTCAGTACTATGAGTAGTTTAAGCATTTTGAACAAGGCAGAATGTGTGTTGGTGATGATCCCAAGCCTGGACGACCTTCCACATGAAGAGATGATGAATGTCGAGAGAGTGCGTGCTGTGATTCGTGGAAATCTTCGTTTAACTGTTCGAGAACTAGCTGACGAAGTGGGCATCAGCATAGAATCATGGCATCCTACTGTGAATGACAACTTCAGATGCGTCGTGTCAGTAGAAAATTCGTGCCGCGTTTGTTGACTGTCGATCAGAAACACCTGTGCTGAAATAAGCCACTAACTGCATGCCACTGGCAATGAGAATGAAAACTTCTAACATCACAGCAGGAAATGAGACGAAAGTTTATGGCTCTGATATTGAAACAACAGTGCAGTCGTCGCAGTGGGTGGGCGAACAGTCTTCTCGTCCAAGAAAGCACGCATGAGTCAGCAAAAAATCAAGGTAATGGTGGTGTTTTCTGACTGGAAAGATATAGTCCATCAGGAATTTGTACCACGTGGTCAGATGGTAAACAAGGCAGTCTTATCAAGCAATTCTAGCGCGTTTGCGGGATGCTGTGTGCAGTAGGAAGCCTGAATTGTGGGAAACCCAGACTTAATTGTTGCAACATGACAATCAGCTATTTCACGCGTCGCTGCTTGTCTGCGGCTATTTAGCAAAACATCACACTCTCGTGCCCCATCCACCGTACTTTCCAGACCTAGCCCAAGAAGCATTTTTTCTTGTTTCCTGAACGTAAAATCACGTTTAAATAACGTCGTTTCCAACCCATAAAAGCAATTTCAAGACAATACAACACGAGACCTACGCGCCTTCCCAGACAAAACATTCCAGGAGGCTTTTCAAAAATGGATGAGATGATAGGAACAATGTATTGCCAGAAGAGGGGTCTACCTTGTAGTGGACATGCACAAAATGTTGTAAAATAAGCAATAAAGATGTTAAAGCAAACGTTCGGTTTCTTTTCGAACACACCTTGTACGTATTTGAATTGAAGAACTCTTTTGGGAGCCAAGCAACATAAAAAATCTTTTGTCTTGCGGAGCACACTCTGTATACATGCCGCAGTGGTTGGGTGAATGCAGAGAATTCCAAAGTGAAGTTTTTTGTTTACATTGCTAACAAGAGAAAAAAAAGCATTTTTAAATATGTGTTTCATTTTAACACAATTGTTCCGTCATCACAAACACATTAGATATCGTTCATATATATTCAGAGTTATTTGTCCTGATGACTCCTGGGCCTCCAGGTGATCGTTGTACCTGGAAGGAAAAAGAAATGCCACTTAATGTTAGACTATTCCAAAAACTGCTTCACCTTGGCCCTCTTAGGGCTATGTTTGTTCAATAGTCGTTCGAGGCCAATATAGTAGTGATATTGCAAGAAACAGATCTCAATGTTTACCATAAACTTCTGAGACTACGAGATAAAGATCCCAGGTCTTTTATTTCACTGCCATCATTTTGGTGTGGCTAAAAAAACACACTTGACTGCGCTTAATTGCACCTTGTTGGGGGAGAGAATATTTGTTCAGACTGTGTTCAACACCCTTACATTGCCCTGCTACGTGACATGTGGGTTGTTGCTTTAGTACGCGGCATTGCATTGACGTGCACACATTCTCTTCCTTTCTATTTTAAATCTCGGCTCTACTGTTGCTTTTCATTCCCTTTATACCCCTTCCTCAGCACAGTCACTTGTATTTACGCTGGTGAACCTGCCTGTCTTCCTATCTTTCTACCTCCTTTCCCCAAGAGCACTTGTCAGCATTATAAAACTAGGTGTACATGATTTACTACAGAAAGCTTAACATTCCATATCACACACTTCACATGTGAATAAGAGATTGTGAAAGACATGCGAATGTGTCCGACCTTTGAATTTACAGCATTGTATTTAAAATTTCACTTGCATTTTTAACACCTACGTCCATCCTTAATTAATCTGAATATAATGAGTGCACACACAGTGTAAACAAAGTAATCAAGCCGTGACAATAGAAACAAACACATGATGTTCTGGCAAGCAACTAAAGAGAGAAACATACATTCAGTTGCATTCCTCGTCATGTACAAATACATTTCACATATACTTGGCCTCTTCGAAATCAACTCAATGTGCTTGGGCTTATTATTTATTCCACAGTCGTATTTTCTCACACTTGCAGGTAATTATTAATCGGCCCACATTGTCAGCTAGCTCTCAGGGGCACTCATTTATGTCCCTTACACTTACTGGCATTCAGTTGTACTTGCATTTACACTGGCCTAAACTCAGTGACTTCCCCACTGTTCTGAAATCAGCAGAAATTAGTGAGAGGCTCTCGAATGTGTGTCTATCTCTAGTGATATTACAGCTCGTGTAGTTACTTCATGTTCTCCGCATGCGAGCAATATTGTAAACACTTGTATCTTTCTGAGCCCCACACCACTTTTGAGCTAGCAAAATATGAGCTTTTTCTTCGCGTGCTTCATCATAACCATATATTTCCGCACTGCAATGAACAGCCATTTTTGGACTGATTTTCGCTTACCAGTGCGGTGGTCCACTTTAAAGTTCCAATGGAGAGCCCGGCGTTCTGCTTTCATGGGTGGCGTTCTTATTAGTGTTGACGTCCCACTTTATTCTTGTATAGAAAAAAATACAGTTAAGCGAGAATAAAAAGAAAATGCAGAAATTTGATAACTCTAGAAGCATATGCTCTTAAGTAAGGTCTTATTAAGGCCTATTTTGGGGCCAGTGGGTACTTCATAGTCGCAAATCAACACAACATAGCAATCACCACACAAAAGTAAAATGTCCAACTTGGAATGTTCTTTTGCTTCTTTCATAGTTTTTTTAGCTATGCGTGCAGCGCTTTTATTTCAGAACATTATGGAACGACACAAGTGCTGAAAAACAGATTTTTCCGCCTGTTATAAAACTTGAAATTGCTACACTCGACGTGATATGTCGCGTTGTTGAAATTTTGCCAGTTGCACAGAACTTCGCACCTTCTACAAGTGAGGAGTGTACTGCTTATCTCCAAGAGATAATGTGGCAAGTCCTTCGGCTAGTGCAAACCGTCACTTCGGAGCTGCTGAGTCGTCGGAGTTATTTGACTATGGTCGCGTCACACAAGCTTCGAGCTAAATCGGCCTTTGAATTTTAGTGAACTCGACGCAATAAACAGGAAAGCCAGAAATCTACGCAAATGGACACACTACACAGATGAAAGTGCGTAACACACCAGAATTTTTTTTCAAAATTTAACCGTCGTTTGACAACCTGCAACTACGAAATGCAATGAATTAATCACGCAAAGCCCACGAAAGGAATGAAAGAAAGGCACATTTCACGCTTAAAACGCTACACGCGATTACCTGCGCCGCTATAAAATACAAACCCTAACGAAAATTCGCGGATGAAGTTTCAACAAATGGACACCTGACTACGCAAGAAAAAAAAATCGCCTGCGATCATACAATTGGGGGAAACCTAAAGGGAGCTACGCCTGCATTTATAACTAGTTCACACACCAAAACTTCCAATTCGCGTGTTCGCATTGTACTACACGTTCAGATATTTAAATCACCGACATTTGTTATCTGCTGGCTCATAATAATGCAATGGTAGAAATTAGGCATTTAGTAAGAGTAACGTATAGGAATTCAAAATCAACCTACCAAATAGGCACAGGTTCGCAGCTCTACAGCACGCACTCCTGGACCCGCCGATCCAGCGCACATGGCGGCCCGCCGCCGCTGATCGCCGATGTGGCCGTTGTACTTGCACGAGTTGTCGAAGTTGCACTGCTTTTTTGCAATTTACGGTAACAACGGTGGATTTGAACATCAGTGACATCACCGAGAGCGTTCACCGACGCGGCCAGATCACTTCACAACACGAACACAGTCGCATAACGTTGTCGGTAGAAAGATATGACAATAATTACCGCCCAAAACAATCGCCTCGTAAGTCGGCATACGCCATGTTCTCGCTCCTTCCCGGTCCGGTCGGTGCAGCCTTTCCTCCTCCTCCGCCATCAAAGCAACACGGAGGCGTCGACTTGTTTCTCTTCGTTATCTCCTTTTGGCTTTCGCTTTACTTTCTCCCTCTAAACATTATCCTCACTGCTCCTTACAGCTTTTGCTTTGTAACGCTCTCTCAACGCTTCGGCGCGCTTTTTTGCGCGCCAAATTTGTAAGGCTGCATATAAGCGTTGCGTCCGCTCGCGGCCGCATATAGCGGGCCTAGCCTGCCGCCGCACCCATTGTCACGCATAATATTGCTCGAAAGTCCGTTCATATGCAGTACTTTACGCTGGAACGAAAATCTACCGCATATGTGCCGAACATTATACGGTACTTGACTAAGGGTATATGGCGCACCACCAAGACAATGAGTTTCTCTTTAGGTTATTTTAAAATTATTTGGACGCATTTGCCAACACGGCGTGTAGTTTTTAAACACACCATTATTGCATAAAGGGTCGCGCTCGAGTGGCCCTTCATGCGCTTGAACTGTGTTCGAGAAACTTCAGGTGAATGAACTACGCTGTCTAAACTTCGATCCTCCAGAGCAGCAGGTGAGGCTGCGGCTGCACTGGTTGCTACACGGCGTGGCAGACGAGGCCGTGCGCACGGCATTTGTGGCGTTTGGTAAAATGACGGAGGTCACACAGTAGTGCGGGTGTATGGAAGGAGTAAACGAAAAATGTTCGTCGACCGGGAATGGGCTCCTGGCGCTCAAAATTAGTGTGAAAGTTGGCGACCTACCACACCAGATCTGAGTGGCCGGTTAACTAGGCCTGGTGGTTGTACAAGGTTGGCCTATGCAGTGCCTGCGCCACCATTGTTCGGGAGATGCACGTCACGAGTGCAAGGTTCCGCGGTGCTCCTATTGCGGACCTTTTGGGCACGTCTACGCCGAATGCATTCGTTCTTACGCTGTGGGGAAGAGAACAGCGGAGAGCGAGGCTGCAATGGTGCACATCATGGATGCAACCAAGGCAGAGGACGCGGCCAAGGGGAAAGGAGATGTGATCACAACTGGGCGGCCGTGCAAAGCCTCCACTTCAGCAGGTGAAGATAGACCAGTGGCTGTTGACAGACCGCTGGACGTTACAGGAAAACTGGCTGAGGCACCAGACGACTCAGCTAGATATGGCAGTGACGGTTCACTTCGTGATCGCCTGTTACGCGAAAGCGTATGGACGCCGCGAATATGCGCAGCGAACACCATGGAGCCGAAGCACAAATCCAGCCAAGGACAAACGTCCAGTTTACTTCTCAAAACTTGCGTCCACTACATGGCAGCAAGACTTGCTAAGGGCATTCTTGAAGCGCAAACTGATAAGCCAAACTGATATCCTAAGCTGGTGCAGGTGTCTCTCGCGGAACGCATTTTAAGAGAAGCGCGACCCAGCACGCAGAAGCCAGTTGCCGACGTCCCTCCCGGCAAACGCCCGGAAGTGTTGTACCATACATGCACGGGATAACCCATAAAATGAAAAAGATGGCCCAAAGAGGAAATGTAAGAGTTATGTTTTCGGCTCCCAACAAGCTCGGCAAGCTTTGCATGTTGACGGAACCAAACGCCGTCCTATCCAATAAGTGCACTAGGCATCACCGCAAAAAGGTTTGTCGAGTGTGCTCACCGTGTGGTGTACAACCTCCCGCTTTCATGTGGGAATCAATATATCAGGCAAACTGGGCGTTGTCTCAATGATCGATTCCGTGAACACCGCAATAACGTAAAAAATGGCACCTTTGGGTTCTCGGCGATTCATTGTCGTGATCATGGCTGCAAACCTATCGAGGACGATTGCAGGATTGTGACCCGTGGCAGGACGCTGCTCATCCGTGAATTAGCTGAAGCGCAGATGATTGGAAATTTGGGTGATAAGTGTGTTAGTTTCCCTTCACTGCCTATCACAGAAAAAGAACTAAGTTTCTTGGAGCTGGCATCACTTGACTGATAACTGTGTTAGACGAATGCGCAAACCTTTTTTTCTTGATATACTGCGTCTATACTGCTCTGCATATATAAACCAATTTAGTGACATAATAAATTTTGTAGAAAGTTTGCGCTTGGTGTGCGTTCTTCTTCTCTCACGTCCGTGCCTTTTCGTTGCGCAATAATACTGGAGTAATAAATTACCAACTTGCCCTGAATGCTGCTCTCACTCTGCTCACGAGGCTGCGTGACATCACCGAGCGCGCTTCCCCTGTAGAGAACGCCGACTTCCTTCCCCCCTACGGCCACAGGGACGCTCCCGCTACTCACAACGAGGTTACGGAATTCTTCTACATCTTCTGCATGACGGCAATGGATGACGACGAGTGTGTGTTAACAATTGCACGACGATGACTGTATCGGGAAACCTGTTTGACGATGATGGCGTGACGACGACGCCATGACTAGAGTGGGATGTCGAAGCTGCCGTGACGATGACGGCACAAACGCGATGAAATTGCGACAACTGTTTAACAACGGAGGCATGATAGCGACTGTTTTACGATGACATGGCGAAGGCGGCATAACGAAGATTGAAGGACGACAGTATGAATATAGTGGCAATGAACGATTGTCGTCGATGGAAAGAGGTAGGCGGTATAATGACGACGGGGAAGACGACAATTGGATGAGGTCAGTGAAGCAGTGACAGTGATGACACGGCAGCGTGACAACGATTGCATGATGAGGACTGTGTGACGACGATGCGGTATGGACGTCGCCATGACAAGAGTCGGATTGCAAAGCTGGAATGGCGACAATGCACCGACCAGGACAGCCTCACGAACACATACCTACAGGCGCAATCTATTAGACAACTTGGACCGCTGGGTCGGAGTAGAAGGCGTGACCACGACAGCATGACTATAATCAAATAACAAAGCCGGAATGACGACCAATGAACGGCCACGACACCATCACCATGGGTTTGTGACAACAAAAGCACGATGCATGCGTGACGACAATGTCATGACGACGGGATGACAAGTATCCCGGGTGACAGAGCTGGAATGACGACGACCACGACGCCCTCGCGACTCCGAGCCCATGCCTGCTGGCCGAAGTTGTTAGACAACTTTAGACAGTGGGTCGCGGTAGAAGTCATGACGACGCGGCACGACGAGAGTAAAATATCACAAAGCTTGCATAACAATAATGAAACGGCCACAATGACGTCACCACCAGGATCACATAGCTAGTGGCCCAAGCCGCTAGACAATATAGGCCACTGGGTTGGCGTAAGAGGATAAATAGAGAGATATATAGACATGCGGATAGACGGACAGACAGACAGATAGACATAAACAGACAGATAGTTAGATAGATAGATAGATAGATAGATAGATAGATAGATAGGCTCAAAAAGGCTGAAGTAGGCAAAGAAAGCTATTTTCATTAAAAATGTATACAAAAATATTTCTACCGATAACCTAATGCAGATATATGCCGGTCCACTATAATATACAAGTAAATATGAACAGGTCAGCTAAATGAATGAATGCCTATTTTCAGTGAAACGTAACAAACTGTACCACGATATATGTGAGGCAGTTCTCCCTGTTCTATTGTATGGAGCCACATACAGTGGAGACCAAGCTCTAGACATGGTCAAGCGTGTGAAAAGAATGCAAGTGACACCAGGAACGAAGTCTTTATCTTTAAGATTGACACGGGTACATTCTCTGTCAAACTCTTAATAGATCATGTTTCTTTCTTACTTTGGGGGTCACGTTGCTTGATATGTAAGAAACCAGAAACTATAAATCAGGTATTTCACACCGTTCGGAGGGGCTCTACTTTTGGGATGTGCTCCAGAGGACTGTTAAGAAAGCTTTTTTTATTATATCTACAGAGTATTACATATTTCCCTATAGAAAACGTAGATTGATCATCCTTTGACCTTATTATGCTAATTGGCCTTGACTGCCTATGCAGAACAAAGCTATGATATGCGTGGCTGTCGAGGGTGGAGCCCTTCCGAGTTCTCGAGAAATTCTCAAATAGTCCAGTAAGGGTGATACTTCTTGATGAAAATTTGCTGTTTTATCTTGTTTCCCCAACAGCTACTTGTCGTTTGATTTATTTTTGCAAAACAGACAATCGATCGAGGCCTAATGATTAGACTACTCGGCTGCGGTGTTCCACGGCAGAGGTTCGATTTCCTCATCGGCAACACATTACTTCATTTTTCTTAAAGCGAAGCGAGACGCCAACCTATCTACCGCAGAGTGCCAAGAATGAGCCAAGGAATGCTTTGCAGTATAAACGTTCTCTTGATCCAGTTTCGTCGAGGCGTCAGTGTCCTCAAGTAGGATCATAGCTTCGTCCGGTGTGACGAGCCCTAGTTTCCTTCCCCCTTTTGTGAACGTTTTAACCTGTTGCGGACTTCAGTCAACTTTGGTGGTAACCTGCGGCGAAGAAGCTGCATTTACATATTAAAGATGTTTATTCTCTCGCTCCCGAACGCAGTCAACTAATAGAGCCCATTTTAAGAGGAAGATTAGGCTCGGGGTCAACTCCAATACCGCCTATTTCTATGCATGTAAAATTCTCAGGCGCTTTTATGGCACAACCCATTAACTAATTTGGATGAAATGTCGCATTTGAGAGAGAAAAGTAAAGTGTAGTGACAGCAGTAAGCAGAATTTTGATTTGTGGCCTGGAGCATTGTACACAAGTTACCAAGAATCAGTAAGTTTAAACAGGTAGACTAAGAAGTTTACATATTCGTAAATCTGCAAGAAAAACCATATCGCAGTTCTGCAAACTACATGTGCTTGAGAATCTGAAGCTTACTACCTTGATATTATAATTTACAGCTTATATAAATTTGTTAAAGTGTTTACAAGGCTTTCACAAATCTTACTCTTATAATAGCGGTATTTCTAAGAAAGTTGTATAATACAGTCGTGCGTGTTGTCCACCTCAAATATATTATGAAGTGCATATTACATAATTGTTATGTCATTTTTATTGATAAATGGCACAGTTGTATACTTGATAGCATTTCTTCAAGTTTTGCAATCTCTCGCACATTTTATAAAAGAAATAACGGCCTAAATAAAACATTCGCGTCCTACAATTACTCGACTGTAATCTTTTCCTTTAAATACAGTATATCTCATGAAATTCTGTGTAGTGGTTGCGAAGAAAAAAATTGGAGGACGCTTAAGCTTCGCCCTTAAGAGTGGGATGCGATGGCATTCAAAGATCCCTGACTGCTTGTCAGGCTGCCCGGCAACTGATTTATGTTTTCTCGTATATTCAAATTACAATCCGACGCTGTCACGTCTGTCGGTTGTGGTTAAGTCGTACTTTTCGATTTTTTTACGGATTTTATTTCGAGACATTCAATTTTGTTCCCTCACACCTTCCGCCACGCGGAAGGCCTGCGCGGTCGGGGTGGTTCGAGATGATTATTTCCGTCAACGACGCCGGCGCACCCGCGCCCTTCCTGACACCGACGCGGATGCCGACGCCGCATTTTCTGTGACCCGGGGTCCGTAACGCTGTAGCGTTAAAATAAGCGAATCCTCCCTGAACGGGTACTGTCCAGTACGTAACATTATATGGCGGTCGGCGTGGTGCGGAATGTACTATGCGTGGTAATGATATATGTGGGCCTACGCTGATGTACTATGCGTTATTTATTTATGCATGCGTTAGCAGTACGAGCAGGCAGATGCATGTATTTACATCACCCATCATATATTTTCCCTAGATTTATCACATCTTGTTTTAGGTCCCCCTTAGTCTCCGACCATTCTCACTGGTCACGAGCGAAATTGAAGAAAGGAAAGGCAGGAAGGTTAACCAGATGCACGTCTGGATTGATACCCACTCATCGGGTGTTTACCAGGACCTCCGATACTGCTTGCTAGCCCCGCTTTAGTACCGGCTTAGGCATTTCTGGTCTAGGTTTAACCCCTCTTTTCTACGTATGGAGTGTGGGGATTGGTGAAAGTGGACGCGTTCGTAGATTGTTTTGCGCCAGCGCTCCTATTGTTATCGCGGACATTTTCTCGATTGTCACTGTACTCCGGATGGCTGCTATCAAACACGCACACAATAGGCTTAAACTGCGCATTCTCGCCCTGCGTTGCGAAAGGGGTGTTCCGACTTCAAATTCTCGCTTTTTATAGCCACCGGGAGGCCGCGGTAAGGCGCCAGCGGTGCGCCAGCGACGTGCTGGCCAACAGCGCCGCGAACGGCAGCCGTCAGAAGACTGGCATGTCAAGCAGACGACGGGGCGAAGGCGTACACGGCGCGTCCTGTGATTTCGCACTGCGGGTTTTAAAGCCTGACGTACCGGAAAACGAATTTTCGTGGATCAGCTTTTGGGAAAGGTCGCCACTTGTAAGAGGTAGATCACTTTCATGGCATGAGGTAATATATAAAGTAGAAAACTAGCGCAAATTGCTATACAAATGCACCTCGCGAACGAAGCTCACAAGTTAAGACGTGGAACTCCAGCATTTATGTTCCAAGTGTTCTTTGGCTGTACACTTTAACATTATCGTCTATTTAAAATTGTAAATAGGCGAAGAGCACAAAATTATGGACAAAAAAGGAGATGTACGTCTCCATTTTCTCGGTTTATTGAGCTGCTTCGCCGGTCGCGCATGTCCTCGTTCTCTGTCCGTTGTTATTCATTTTATCTTTGCAATACTTCGCCATTCTGAGTGTCTTAGAAACTAACCCAATCTTCAGTCATGGTCCATTTCAAACAGCGTAGCGCGACGAGAGCAGTCGGTGGCGGCGAGTGTGAACATGCCGCTGCGTTCGCCGTCGATGCACAGCAGTCAGTCATGTGCCGGGCGCAATTCCAGGGTAGGGAAGTGCGAGGAAGGAAATTAAACCCTAAAGGAAAGAGAGAGAGAGAGAAAAGTCATAAGGGAAAGGCAGGGAGGTTAACCAGGCCGAGCCCGGTAAGATACCCTGCACTGGGGAAGTGGGAGAAGGGATTGAAAGAGGAGAAGGAAGAGAGAAGTTCACAGTTCACACCTTGCACATTTACAGTCAAGCGTTCATCGCTGAGTTTCGTCACAGGCGGTCATACAGGCTTGTGCACTTCAAAAAACGCAGCAGCGCCTTTGTAGCCCTGCACATAGCAGACGCACGAGGCCACGCGCCCAAGATCATCTCCTCCGTAAAAGGCCTGTCGTCTAAGTGGCCCAAAGCCGTCCGAAGGGCAATGCTCTCATCTTCGTATCTGGGGCAGTCACATAAGAGATGTCTGGTGGTTTCCTCAACAACACATGTGCTGCAGTTGGCACTGTCCGCCATTCCAATTAGGAATGAATAGGAGTTTATGAAAGAAACTCCTATTCGCAGGCGGCACAGTTAGGTTTCTTTTTGTCGTTTAAAACAGGTAAAAGTTGTAATTGCATCTGTGGGTCCATGGCATATAGGCGCCGGTAGGTAAACTCTGGTGTATTCCATTTTCTTAGAGTTATAGCATGGGAAGACTGCTGAGGTGCTGCGCTGCATCTGTTCTTGACAATGGTATTGAGATTCTTTCACATTCGTCATGTGCTTCACGGGCAGCTTTGTCGGCACATTCATTGCCAGTGATGTTGCCGTGCCCAGATAGCCACTGAAATACAATGTCGTGGCCTCTGACTACCACTTGATGGTAGCGTAATCGTATCTCTGCTATCAATTGTTCATGTGGTTTGCAGCGCAGAGCTGATAAAAGTGACTGTAGGGCAGCCTTTGAATCACACAATATAGCCCAATTATTTGGTGATTGTTCGTGCACTTAAAGCACTGCGCTACGGAGGGCGGTAAGTTCAGACCCTGTCGATGTTGTGACGTGGCTGATCTTGAACTTCATGCAGCCTTGCTCCTCGCTTTCTCTTTCCTGTGCATATGTTTACAAATCAAATAATAATAAGAATAATAACAATAATAATGATGCCGACGGATAACTACCGCACCAGTAGAGCTGGTCAGAGCCGAAGAGCCATCTGTATAAATGTTAATTCGATCAGAGTAGGAATCATGCAGCAGATGTAGAGCAGCTTGATGCAGGGCACAAGTTGGCAAGTCGGACTTCTTTGTAACTCCTGGAATGGAGCGGCCCTAAAGGAAATACTGATACAATGATAAGGCAACAAAATGACGACTACAAATCTGAGTGTTGCCTCCGCGGTGCCCAAGCTCCGGAGCCATTACATCTGCGGAGGCGAAGACTGGCAAGTCACATGGGACACGAAGCTCTTGAGTATGAACAGCTCCTTTATTCACGCTAGAACTAGGCCATAGCAAAGCAGCGTCGGAAATTTACAGTGCTCAGCGATTGAAATGCTATACTTGGAGCCCGCGGCTGCAGCCAAATTTTTTTTTTTTTGCGCCACAGGTGAGCTCTATAGGTGATCGCCGTTGAACAATAATGCAGTCACAATGTTTCCCATATGTTCTAGCTCTCAAATAACGATGCATCAGCTCAGTTAATTAAAAAACGTACATTCTGGCTAGGTTTTTACATGCCAGAACCACGATTTCATTATGAGGCAGGTCGTAGGGGGGCACTCCAGTTTAATTTTGACCAGCTGGGGTTTTTTACCGTGTACCCAATGCACGGTAGACGGGCGTTTCTGCATTTCACCGACATAGAAATGCGGCCGCCGTGGCCGGCATTCAATCCCGCTCCCTGGAGCTCCCAACGCGATAGCCACTACGCCACCAGGGTGTCAGCTTATCAGCTCGGTGTCCCCAGCGCTTACAGTCGGTGCATGCAGAAAGCGCTGGCGACCATGCACTTCGAGTATCGCGTTTCCATTGTTGAGCACTGTACGTACTGCTGCCTACGGGCCGCGCATATTCAGTCCTTCCGCCGTTCCATCTGGTGAGACCTCGACGAAAAATGATTGAAGTGAATGGCCTAACTAGCTTCCGCCATGTTTCAGTAACTATTGGCGCACCCAAAAACGCAACATGTATGATCAGATTTGGTTTCATCTGGTATTTCGGCAACGCCAAAACCGAAAAAGAAAACGACGAACCATATTAAACCAACGCATCTGACGGCAGCGTCTGCTGCGCCCGGCCCGGCCATCACATGAAAGTACGTTCGCGGAGCCGCCGCATGAAGGCGCCACGGGTGCAGGCTCATCCCGCGCCCGGTGCCTTTTGGGAAAGGGGCTTTCTGTTTTCACATGAAATTTTTCGACCTACTCGTCTCATAAAGCTCCGCAATAAAGCGCTTTATTCCATCCAGTGCATTTCTATAGTATCCCCAGAGCTAAAGCTGCCCCTTAACGCTCAACACCATGACGCGTGTTCCGTTGGCAAGTTTATATCAGCCGGATCTTTGTCATTTTAGAGGCCCTGTGTTGGCTGCCTTTGTGAGGAGGCTTACGATGTAACTTTACGCTCCCTGAAGCTGCACATCGAGAACGTATTTCGTCATTTCCGCTTGAGCCATGTGGTCAATCGCGGGCATAGGGCTCTGCAAGCATATCAGTGCCTTCGTAAAAGATTTCGTAAACACAGTGGAGCCTACAATCGCCGCATAATATGGATGGCTGAAAAGGCTACGACATGCCTGAGTGCGACGCTTTACCCGCACCTGCTCCCATCGTTTAACGATATATCGCTGCTCACTGCACTTGTATGGCTATATATGGTTTTGCTGTTGATTTTAGGGCATGGACCCCGGGAATAATACTGCTATGAATTTCTGCGAACCGAAACACTCGGTTTTAGAAATGATGGATCGCTTTGTTCTTTTTTTCTACTTAAACTAGTTTCCGGCAAATAAGTGCCTAAAAGCAGCTGAGTTCTCAGAGACCAGACCAAGCGCCCCTTTAATCTGGCCCCGTCGTCAAAAAGCGGTTGGGGCGGCTTTTGCGTGTGACCGCACATGTACTCGCTGACCGCACATGTACTCGCGCAAGTGTCACCTGTGCCATAAATTTCCGAGAGGCAGCAAAAATACGTCCTTCCCCGAAGGCAGAACTGGAAATTCTATACACGTGCTTGGATACTACTTTATGCAATTGTATGATTGTAGTCAACCCTTATAAAAATGACTATTGAAATGTTGTTGGCATATTGTTGAGGAATTGTTGACACAATATCCTTTCAATAATGTCTCAATAGTTATTGAACGTACACAACAATACCTCAACAATAAAGTTGTTGGGCGCTTCACAACAGTAAAGTCATCGACTAATTGTTGTTGACATATTGTTGAATAATGTTGAGTACTATTGAGAATTGTTGAGCAATATTGACATTGAATATATGTCTGAAACACACACGCATAGGCGTGTATGTGTTTTACACAGATATATTGTTTTATTGTTCACTTAACCACCACTAAATATATAGAGTGTCACATAACTCGAACCAAAGGCCTATCTCTCAAGTCGTAACTGGGGGAGCTTGTGGCAAGACGACGCTGCCGCAGGCGTTCCGCTTCGTTTGCTCTAAATTCAGGGTCAGCGGTTCTTCGCTGACGTTTGCCTGGGCTTCGGAAGCCATCACGCTAGAATCAGCATGCTAGAATCGGACGACAAGCTTCGCTTACTAGAATCGGACGACAAGCTTTGCTTACGTAAGATATGCCTTTGCTTACGTAAGATGCTTACGGCGACAAGCTTTGTTTTCAGATATATATTCAATGTCAATATTGCTCAACAATTCTCAATAATACTCAACATTATTCAACAATATGTCAACAACCATTAGTCAATGACTTTACTGTTGTGAAGCGCTCAACAACTTTATTGTTGAGGTATTGTTGTGTACGTTGAATAACTATTGAGGCATTATTGAAAGGATATTGTGTCAACAATTCCTCAACAATATGCCAACAACATATCAATACTCATTTTTATAAGAGACTCCATTTTCTCGACAGAGGAAGAGCTGTTGATTTTGTCTCTTTGGGTCCCACGTATGACAGGGGCAGTTCAAAGAAGCGTTACGGGTCCCCGTGCCCACAGGGGATATGTGACATTGCGCTTGGACCCTTTCTGCACTGCCTCCAGGATGGGCCCACTTTAGCTACCCCTGTATCTATCTGCCTTTTGAACGTCGCGATTGGAAATGACAAATAAAACTTCAGCGTAATAGAAATTACAGCTTGTCAAGAAACATTGGGAAGAACTCGCAAGCAATATTTTTTGTAATTTGTTTGGAGAGTAACTAGCATGTTTAGTAAAGGGTTTATGCCAGAGACTGCATTTTTTCAAGTTTGACTGGTTGCTCGGATGATCTCGTTTTGTTCTCGCAACTTGTCATAGTGGTTTTTGATTTGTGGCAAAGCCACTGTCAAGCAGACACCATTTACTTTTTTGTTTGCTCATATGTTTTGTTTATATCAAGTACAATGTATTGCATGTACGGTACGTTATATTGCACTCTACGTCCATGCCATAGTTGTACTCGAGCCTACGGGTGACTAAATTTCATTTTCAACTTGCCGGCACGTTCTCGTTTTGAGTGCCCTGATAAGCGCTTTGACTTTTGGCTCAAGGTCACTTGAAGATCGCCGACAACGGGAGCTAAAAGCATTTCATGCTTACAAGAGTAGGCAACCTTAAACTTTGACTTAGGTGTTTCTTTTTGGCACTCGCATCCCGGCGTTGGTGTTATGTGCTTTGGTAAGTAGTAATAATTGATTTCTGATGAATTATAATTATTCCAGACACTTCAGTAACTCAACTTGAACTAAGCGTATGCTTTGATATCATGTCTCTAAAGAAACCGATGGATTTTGCACTCTATTATTTTTTTATTTTTTTCCTAATTTATTTTTAATCTCGTCTCAGCTAATTAGTTGTAATTATCCCAGACACTTCAGCAAGTCAGCTTGCAACAAAACTTATGCTTTGATATCATATCTATAATGAAAGTCATGCATAGTGCTTAACAAAGTCCCAGCCTGGTGCCAACGTGTCGACGAAGGGGCTTGCCTTCCTTAGGTCAAAGACTAATTTTCCTTGTGGAAACGCTGGCTCCTGGTGGACGCTTCCACTGTTTGTTCACTCTGTATCACTTCGGTTACTGTTATAGCGATAGGAAACTCCCGGCGAAATTTTACCGTCACCGTCCCTCTATATATGCATGGTTGATGCTATGGCTATTAACCGCAAAGTGGCTGAAACCAGGTCTATGTTCCCGAATGTATTCCTCGGGATTTTTAAGAATTGCGCCCTGCAAGCACGAGTCGTGAAGCATTTCATTCACGCAGCCTCCCTTTCATCGTGAATGTTCTGAGTATCAGAAAGCGTAAAAAAATATTTTTGCTCACAATCTAAAATTAATTTAATTCCATCGGTGAGACTTTTTAGCGGCACCAAAATGGCAGCTGTGCCATGCTATTTAACGGCGAAAGGCCCAAGTAAAGGCCCTACAGGGAACGTTGAAGCTTTCAAGGGTGTCAGAAATGTTGGCGCACCAAGCTATATGTGGCAGCACTGTCGGCGCGTTAGTGTAGATAGACTGTCGCCTGCACGCCTTCAAATACACACGGCGTTGACTGCAGCTGCGCTGCAATGCCACAATTGTGAGCGAAACACGCGAATCATTGTTACTAAAAGGTGGCGGGTAGCATGTTTTGCATTCTTGTGCATACAAATCATTTGTTTGTCAATTCTGTGTGAAATGCGCAGCAGCTCATAAGTTAAGTTAGGCGAGCTACGTGGCTGTGAGCGACGGCGCATTAGCAGGATCGGCATGTTGTTTCACACACGGTTGTTTTTATCAAAGAAACGATAAAAATGTAGCAGTTAAGCACAGGGCGGTCTTTGCGTGGTTACGTGCACGACCGCATTGCGAAAAATTTCCAGGGCAGGAAATACGTTTCCTTTAAATAAATCATGGCCGCCACCTTGCGTGAAGCCCACAAAGCCCCATTATAGCGTGAATTGTAATAGTAGACGGCAAATTGTGGCTATGACTGCCATGATTTCACCATAAACCTGTTCATTCACGTCTACATACAGCGAAGCATTTTTGGTTTGATTGGTTCCTGAATTTTGTGTGTGTGTGTGTGTGTGCGTGTGTGTGTGCGTACGTGCGTGTTCCTGCGTGTGTGCGTGTGGGTATATGAAGTGTAGTTTTTCGAGGTATAAATATTAGTTTAAAGGGCAGTAGGTTATACGCAGAATCCATTTTACTTCCAGTGAACAATGGACAGGCTGGATATAATATACACATATTAGCATGCATTGAATTATCCATATTTTATGTGTTTAAATTTCAGTAGTGTCAATAGTGTCGTGCTGCACTCGTGGTGTTTGTCATGCGTCTGTTTCTTGTAGTGCAACTGTGGATCGAAACACGCCAAGCGTCTCAACACGCTGGCTTGCCCGCTAGACAGGGCGTTCTATGCCACTTGTCGATGCATGCCCCTCTGGGGGCACGGTTTCAGTATCAGGCTTGTGTGGTAGAGATCTTGTGTTCAATATCCTGCCGTCGCACAATTTTATTATAGTTTATTTATTCTTGGTGAATATTTTATACAATAGCGAAAGCAAGCTAACGGGTCTGTAATCCTTCAATTCTTTACCGTTTCCCATATATGAATGAATATAATGTTGGCGTTGTTCCAGCTTTCTGGTACATTTGAAGTCGTGAGGCATTGCGTATAGACCTACACCACGGCGCTACGTCACGAAAATGCGGTGGCGCTGTCGTCAGAATTTAGTTTCGCATCGTAGGCACTCCGCCGCCTAGCCGCCGCCCGTGTCGCGGCTACCACAGCAGCCGCTGGGTTTCGCGGGTGGTTGTGCAGTTCCATGTGTGAGGTATTTATTCTATGATCTTACAGTATGTATGAGTATGTCGAGTATGTCGACGTGCTGAGTTGCGTCGAAATACGCAAGAGGCTAAAGTTTTCGTAGGTTTCCTGTTGATGAAAACCGTCGCAAGCAATGGGCCGCGCGGTAAAAAAGCGAAAGTTGGATTCTCATACCAGATCATGCATTGCGCGCAAATCATTTTGTAACCGTTAGGCTTCTTTTTTATTTTGAGTGGCGTGCATGAGCCAACCTATGATCTTAGGATCGTTATTAGCGCGTCATTACAATTTCATGCCGCACTGTCGGGAAAGCTAGATTAGGATTAGTCTTGAATGTACAGGTCGAGCGAGCAAATGCCCCACAAAGCACGTCACATTCAAATTTATTTTCATCTCAAAGAATTGCGCCACTTGCATTGTAGATATCATATCACAGGTTCACATACGCAGACTGCACAGTCACAGCTGCGTTAATTGCAGTATGGATGTCATAAACTTGCCTAAACGTCTCAATTAAATTTGGAGCTCGAAATAAAATGTACAGGGTTAGTGCAGAGTTGGAGCAATCGGACGGCCGCGGTCTACAGGTAAGACTGCGCGGTCCTAGACAGCCGGCGTCGCCGTCGGGACGGTACCTCGCCGGTTCCATCACCGAGGCGATCGCTTCTGTCGCCGCGCACGGCGACGTAGAAATCGGCTACAGCTTGTTTTTAACATGAAATAGTTCTTAATAGAAAAAATATCTCAAGTTTGCGCTTGTTTCGTAAAGCAGCGCCCTGTACTAAATCACAGGCGCGATCGGGAGCAACGATCCAACGGCATTTCGTCTCGCGGACGGAAACCCAAAGCACCGGCCGTCTCCGCGAGGCAGCACGGCTGGCTTGCAAATACGCGTATACTACGTTTGATTTGCTAATCGCACCAAAGACACCGTTTCCTATTCGTGCGCTACGCGCACCAATTCCTTTAAGCCCACATTAATCGTGTTGTCAAACATAAGCGCACTATGATGAGCTGCAGGCCAGATCGCAAGCGCTGTCGGCCGTCACTGTGGCGGTCAGCGTGCTAGGCCTACCGTCTCGTTCGGTCGTATTGCGATGGGGGCGTGTGATGTGGAAGAGCTTGGTGGTATGTCCCATGTCCAGCCAGTAGTCAAAGTTGCCTTTCTTTCCTGTGACCAGGAAAGGCCCCTTCCAATGCATCAGTAGTTTGTTCTCCGTCGTGGGAAGCAGGATAAGGGCACGGTCTCCAACTTTCAGATGACGAGTCCTGCTCCCCCGGTCGTAGTATTTATTTTGGCTCGTTTTAGCTCGCGACAGGTTCTCTTGCGCCAGCCGTAATGTTCCCGGCGATCTCTGAGGTCCAGGACATAGCCATATGTTGTCTTGACCTCTTCGCAAAGGTGGTCTCCGGTGCACAGCTCCTTAAGTAGACTGAGCGGGCCTCGGACGTGTCGACCGTAGATCAACTCGAAATGATAAAATCCCAAGCTGGCTTGAGGCACTTCCCGATACGCAAACAGGAGGGGTGCTAGTAACCGATCACACGATTTTGGTTCTTGGCATAGTTTGCGTAACATTTGTTCCAGTGTGCCATTAAACCTCTCCACAAGCTCGTTACAGATGGGGTGGTAAGGCGTCGAACTAAGATGATTGATAGCCAGCAAGTCATTCACCTCCTTCATTAAATCTGATGTGAAGCATGAGGCTTCATCGCATAGTATGTGGCCCGGAAACCCAATGAGAGAAAACATCTCTATCAGTCCCTCGCCCACCGTAGCCGAATCGATCGACGGCAGAGGTATTGCGTCTGGATATTGGGTGGCGAAATCCACCAAAGTCAGTATATATCGGTTACCCTTCGTTGATACGGGCTTTAAGAGTCCGATAATGTCCACGGCTACTCTTTCAAATGGTGTGTCGATTAAAGGCATCCGTCCAAGAGGTGCCTTGCTCACCTTGCTCTTAGGGTACGTCCGCTGGCGTGTGTCGCAGGAGTGTACGTATCTTCTGACGGCCTCTTGGACTCCCGGCCAATAGAATGATTCTAGAACGCGATCGGTCGTTCTCTTCATTCCTTGGTGCCCCGACATGAGACTCTCAAAGTGAGCACTTGGCTACATAGTCTTTGCGGCACTACCACCTGTTGGGTGACTTTGCGTGAGGGCGGCCGGTAATAGCGATACAGCACTCTCTTTTCTACTTCGAACGAGTAGGATGTCGACCTTTTCCCGTGGAAGGGTTGACAAACGTTGTTCCAGCAAGACTCTAAGGTCTTGTGCTCCTTTTGGGCTGTGCCGAGATCCTTTCGATTCATCCTACAGGTGCTGATATCGACTTTGGATAAGTTCGGCCGTTGTTTTGGGCTCTTGATGCCGACCAGCAAAGAACCCGAGGAATCGTCTTCTTCCTTGGTTCGTTTTCCACCGGCTATACAGTGGGCGGTGGACTTTCCCATCAACCTCTCCTTCCACGTTTCATCTGGGTCATGAACTGCCCGAGATCCTGGTATATTTCCGAAGATAATGTCATACAGCGACGCTGTCATGCATTTGACGATCGATGTACCCGAAAAATAAGGTGAATGAATTTCGACCTTTGCCTCGGGAACCGTGATGTTGCTGCCATCTGCTAAGAACAGCGTAGCAGTGGTACCTGTAAGAGCGTCGTCCGGTACGAGGGAACGACGTACTACCAGGGTATTGCTCCCTGTATCTCGCATTACTGAAGCAGTCTGGCCGAAAATTATGCCCTGTAGCACTAGCATCCTCTGCTTTCCGGCCTTTGGGTGAGTTCAGACCGAGCCAGCAACGTCCTCCTCTTCTCTATTGTCTGGCTTGTTAGCACCTTCAGCCGGGTGCCCCTTCGGCGACAACAAGCAAGACGTCTTGTTCGCTGGAGCATCTTTCTTTGTGCAGGCTTTTATATGGCCGGGCCTAGGACAATACTCACAATAAGGTTGCCTAGGCTTAGGTCAGCATTCTGATGGCCTATGACCCAATTTGCCACATATGAAACATCTTGTTGAAGCCCTCTCGGATGAACTTCCGCTTTTCTCCGGAGGGTTAATGCTTTCTATTCTCTCACGGAACAAAAGCAAGTTGGGCTGTCTTTGAGCCTCTAAGAAATTGTCGACAGCCTCCGTCATGTCATCAAGCTTACTTTAGCTATTCTCGCGCAAAAAAGCGCTAACCGGTGATGACAGTTATTTAAAAACTGCTCCGCTACCAGTAGGTTTCGAATTGCCAAATACTCTTTCTCGGTCTTGGACATTTCGACCCATCGATCAAAGAAGCTCAATAGCAGAGTCGCGTAC
>NC_051158.1:84222772-84282771 GCF_013339745.2 Dermacentor silvarum
AGCTGCAAGATTTGTAGCTGTATTTCGTCGGCTATCCGCTGACTTTCTGCTGCTTCTTTTGCTGCTTCGCGCTCAGCTGCTCGTTCGTCCCGCTGCCTAGCCTGTTCTCTTTCCATCCATTCGCGCAGTTCAGCGCCAGACAAGCCTAACTGTGCTGCAGTGGCGGCTAACTTGTCTAAATCCATATCGGTCTAGTGCTGCGTGTATACACCCGAATGCCGGTCTTCGCGTTTGGGATGTTACTGGCGGATCCTGGCAGGCTCGCCAGATTGTGATGAGGAAAACACAATGACAAACTCGCCGGTGTTTCCAGTTGGGCCCAGGATCCGTTTAATAATGACACGGCAGACGGGAGCTTGCTACACGAAACACAGACTTTATACAGACACGCTAAACGATACAGACTATTTACATGCACATGTACGTGGGCTATAGTTCGCGAATCGTTTGTCCTAAATAAACATGTGCCTAGCACTCATGCGCCACCACTCGCCCGTGTGCCTCGTCGTTGCGGTGCCCGTGACGGTGGTTGTGACGGTGGAGCGTCGTTGTGGCTACGTCGCTGCTGTCGCGCCGCACCTTGTCGCGACGCGGAAGCAAGAGGAAAACAGGAGGCCGGTAGAATAAAAGGCCACTGCTGTAGCTGGCCAGTAACGCCTGGCCTGTCACGCCTCGGCCGCTATAACGTCGGGCTCGGTCGGCGGACAGGTAGCTCAGGCGCCCCGGTGGCCAGCAGGAAGCACTGCACCAGGCCGCTGTCACAGCAGGCCGCTGGTACACAAGAGAGCAGAGCCACGGGCGGGATCCACGACCAGGTCCGCACGGTAGCTGGACGCCCGGTCGCCAGTCCTCGGGCTCGCTCAGCAGGCTGGTAGCTGGTAGCTCAGGCGTCCCGCTCCAAGCAGGAAGCACTGCACCAGGCCGCTATCACAGCAGGCCGCTGGCGCGCAGGAAGGCCCAGCCACGAACTGGATCCTCGACCAGGTCCGCACGGTAGCTGGACACCCGGTCACCGGTACCAGAGCCTGGAGCCGCCGTTTTTCGAGCTTGCGTTCGAAGCTGCCGCTCGCTCTCACGCTCTGCGTGCTCTCGTGCTCTCACGCTGCTTCCTTTTTTTGTTCATGGCACGTGGTGGTCTTTTTCCATTGTCATCATCAGCAATCCTCTTCTTGGTGCTGCCATACAATCACCATCACTTCAATCTGGCTTGTCACGCACTTTGTCTTGGCACCGCACGCCACTATCCACATCATCACATCCACAAAGACCACTATTGAGGCCTGTGTCAGCGTGGTCAGGGAGTTCCGGCGTTGGGTGATATGAGTGTCTGGTTCTGGAGTCTCAGAAGAAGCCGGGGACATCTCGCACTCTGCTGAAGTAGCTGCTGTAGGGGTTGTCTGGTGACACTTATTTCCTTGTATTTCCTGTTGAAGGCGGGAAATTTCCTGCTGCTGTTGTGCGGCTAACTGTTTCAATTGGGCTAGCGTTCGATTTTGCTGCTCAATAGTGCTTTGAAGCTCTGCGATTATCAGCGATTCGGTATTGCGAGAGCTATTTTGAGTACGAGGGGAGGCGACCACTGATGCCCAGCTCACCTGAGGTCCCGTTAACTTGAGGACCGGTGGCGTGGATGTCGTCTGGCCCTGCCGAGTGTGCTGCTGAGCTGGTCGGCGCCCACTGGACGGTGACCCTGATCTGGGTGTGGAGCCAGCCCGATTCCCGGAGCGGGACCGGGAAGTCGATCTCTCACGGGTTTCTTTGCCGGCCACGCTGGTGATGTCTCTCTGTCCGGTGTGGTGGTGAGTCGGTGTCCGGCTTCGTCTGCGTGTTTGGCCGGCCGGTGGGCTTGCGGGCTTGTAGGGGGCTGGTTGGCGATATATGCGCGGGCCGTCGCGAGTGCCGGCAACGTGCGGGCCGCCACGGAGCACACATCTCGTGTGGCACTCGTGTGGTTGCGACGCGTCCACTCCAGTTTTACCGCATAGCGCACACCGTTCGTTCTCTGGCACGGGCGCGGGGCACACGTCCGTACGGTGTCCAGGCTTCCCGCACGTAGCACAAATTGCGTTGATTTTCCTGTATTTTTGCACCAGGGTGGCTTCGTTGAGGAAAAAGATGCACCTTGGGAGATTGCTGTGCTCAAATGTGAGCGCCACTACGTTTGTGGAGCCAAGCCTCCGCGCCCCGATGATTTGGTTATGCGGCGAGGTCGTGTTCTCAAGGATGTAATCCGTTGTGAATGTGTTGGCCAGCCGGATTACGCCCTTGCCCATGTTGTCCGTTGCCTTGAGGTAAGCTTGCACGTTGATGGTTCTGTCGGTCAACCGCAGCTTGTCCAAGCCGAGGAGGATGGGGAGCACATGCTCTTCCTTGGTGCCGACGACGACCAGATTCTGTTCCCATATAGGGTGCAGTATGTATTTATGTGCGAGGTTTTGGTCCGCTTCTGCGTTGTCGCTACGCTGGGAGCTGGCTGCCTGTATGGCGTTGCCGATACTGCCCGTGCCTCTGTATTGAGTTAAGTTGCAGGTTTCTCTTGGTTTGATGATGACCACGTACTCGTCAGCATCCATGCGAGGCGAGTAGCGTGGTGCGCCTATATTCTTGCTGGGGCCACCACCAGAAAGGGAGGAAATGGGCCCTGCAGCACCGCTTGTCGTTGTGAGCGTCGCCCCCGCCATCGGAGGTGTGCAAACGCCGGTGCGGTGGCGACGCATTTCTCGAAGTGCCCCCTCGTAATGAGGGGAAAAATTGGCCGATGATGTTGCAGCCAGCTGTACTTCTTGGACTTCCATACTGTCGGGGTCGTAGCCACGAATAACGGGCTCCTGAGTATGCGTGCCCATGGTTTGGGCGGCGGTCGCGCGGCCGTACTCGCTGCTAGGCCTCAGGCCGAGCAGCGTCCCACGAGCTCACCAAGGTTTTTCGCAGATAAAGGTCAAAAAATTTGGCCCACCAGGATGATTTCGTGTCCACGGACTCCTGGTCACTAGCGGAATCGATGGATATTAGTCTTGTGGTCTTAGTCCAAAATTGGCGCACACAGCGATTCTCGAAAGAAGGAGCGTTCGGAACATGCGTCTGCTCCGACCCGCGCCGCCTAGCGTTCTAACGCTATGGCAGATAGCACAATTCTAGTTCATGAGCTGGATTGCTCAAACAGGCGGACCTTAGTTAAACAAGAAATTGAACTGCATAATTGAATAAATAACAAAATTGCAGTAATTAACTTTTTAACTAATTACCTGATGGCCCATATTGCAATTTACAAATTGTAGGATTGTAGCAATACGTTCCAAGTTTTCGTGCAAATATTGTCCGCCTCTTCGCGTAGACCAGCTCATTAACTAGATTTTGGCTATCTGCCACAGACAACCTTAAATGAATTTTGAAAGTGTTCGCCGAAACACCCTGTTTATATATATATATATATGTATATATATATATATGCATTATGTCTGTCACTAATCTTGTTGGTACATAGGTGATTCTACCTGAATATGTAACAACTCAATTTATGCTCTGTCACTGCCTGTTAAAAAGTGCTGCGGACCACGTCAAGCAATAAAAAGGCTTTTTGTTCGCGGTCCTCAACATTTTGGTGTTGACATAAGGTGAAGTGAATTGAATTAAACTTCAGCTGCAGTGGCGAAGCGATGAATGGCAATCAGCAGTCCACTCGAAATGAACGCCTTCTTGGAGAAGGCGTGGAAGGGCATGAGCTATGTCAGCAAACCTAGGAATGAATCGGCGAAAGTAGGAGCACAAGCCTAAGAAATATTGTTACGCAATATGCATGTATCATTATCTTTACTGCTTGGCAGAGTCAGGTACCTTAAATGCTTGTACGGCCGCAATCTTTTCTACATCTAGTCGTATGTATTTTTGAGCGACCAGATGTCCAAGCACCAGATTTTGTCGTTAACCAAAACAGCATTTTTTAGCACAGGAGCCGCTTTCTCTAAGCAGTTCAATACCAAGTCCAAAAGTTTGTTCTGCTCACTAAACGTTTGGCCGAAGATCACATCGTCGTCTAAGTACCACATGCAAACTTTCCATTTCAAACCGCGTAATATCGTGTCTATGAACCTTGAAAACGTTGCGGGCGCGTTACACAACACGAAAGGCATTACGTTAGACTGAAATAGTCCGTCGGGCGTTACAAATGCCGCCCTTTCTCTGTCGTCATTGTGCATAGAAATTTGCCTGTATCCTGACCGTAAATCATCAGAGGAAAAGTAAGATTCCGCAAAGAGGCAGTCGATGGGGTCGTCAATTCGTGGGAGCGGATATACATCTTTCTTACTAACGGCATTTAGGCGACGATAATCAACGCAGAATCGCCCCGTACCGTCTTTCTTCTTCACCAATATCACGGGGGCTGCCGAAGGACTCGGCGATTCTCGAATGATGCCTTGGGTAGCATTTCTCGGACTTGATCGCTGATTATCTTGCGTTCAGCCGGGGACACGCGACATGGTTTTTGTCGGATTGGCTGGGTGGCTCCTGTGCTGATGCGGAGATGAGTTCTGGCCGCAGGAATCGATGGCGGGCCGTCGTGCTGCGCAAAGTCGAATACCAAGGACTGTTTCGTGCGCAGGGCCACCAACACTCGGTGCTCATGATCACTGAGGGATTTGTCAATCATGGGAAGTATCTTCGTGCTCGAGAGGCTCAAGACAGTGGTTGTTCCTTCATCGGATAGCACTGTAAGTACTGCCACCGGGTGGGCGAGTCTTCCTTAAACGTGGCAGCTTTAGGCCTTGAGGTAGCACTGCAGCTTCTGTAGAGCAGTCTAGCGCCCACAGCACCGCGCATCCATTGGTCGCCGAGAGGTGAAGGAATGGAGGAGTGGTAGTTGTCAGCGGAGAACCCCCCCCCCCCCCCCCAACCCGAAATCTCCCTCTCGCTCTACATATAGCAAGCATGTATGCGGATCATCTGTGCAAAACTCTAAGCCTTCATCGGATGGTGTTTTTCTTGACGCCGGAGCCATCTTTCCTTGTTAGAATACAGCGACCACTCGACCGTGATACTTCAAGTGGTGGAGGTGCGGGGTAATGCTGGCGAAGTTCCGGATGAAACTTCGTAAGTATGAGGCGACTTCATGGATGCTGCGCAGTTCTTTTGCACGAAGTGGGCCTGAAAAGTTGAGCACTGCGGAAATATTGTCCGGATCAGGCTGGATGCCGTCTTTGCTAACGAGATACCCCAGCACTTTATTCGTTGTGCTAGCGAAACGGCACTTCTTCGTGTTTAGTTGAAGTCCGGCATTAGAAGGGCATGTGGGCACTTCATCTAGGCGCTGCAGATGTTCAGTGAAAGTCGAGGGAAACACCACGTTCTCGTCGAGGTAACATAGACAAGTTTTCCACTTGAGGCCGCGAAGAACAGTGTCGATTATTCTTTCAAATGTGGCGGGAGACTTGCAGACGCCGAAAAGCATTACGTTAAACTCGTAAAGACCGTCCGGAGTAGAAAAGACGGCCTTTTGTTTGTCCGCTTCGTGCATTGGAATTTGCCAATATCTAGAGCGAAGATCAAGGCAGGAGAAGTATTGTGCGCCTGGCGGGTGGGGATGTAAAGAAAAACGAAAAGAGAAAGAAAAAAGAGAGAAGGTCGAGGCGATTACACAGCCCTTCACTGTCAGCGGTGGCCAGGTGGCACATTGACAATTTACACGACAGCGCCGCGTCCTCTAGTAATGTGACACGGTGCCTGAAGGCGGAGCCGGCGTGCCGACTGGGAAAGAGCATCTGCGATGCTGAGACCATTGGGAGTCCCACGCATCGGCTTGACGTGTAGAGAGAAGCCCTTTCTTTGGAGACGGCGGGGCAGAAACAAAGTAGATGGTCGACTGTTTCCTCCTCTCCACACGCTGAGCAGGCCAGGGATGGAGTTCGCGAAGCCTTCGCTGTACCTCCGGGCAGGCTTGCGAGAGCGACAGCGAGGGTGACATGGAATCGTGGTGATGCACTCTCCACTCACGCGCTACTGAGGCACCTAGTGTTCCCTCTCGCCCGCTGTGCTCCGTCGAGGTGCACGGTACAGCTCAACTTCAGCTCAAGATGTGGGACGTGGGACGCCTATCTTAAGGAGACGTGTATGGTAGAAGCCATGGGGGGGAGGGGAGTAACAGGGTAATTTTGATTGCCTTCATTATCATGATGTGGATTTTTTAGATCTCTGCGGTCTTTAAAGCCCGGTACGGCATGCCGTATGTGATGCGGCTAGTGAGCAGTGCTTGTATTATTCTTAGCGCGTCTTGCTCCTTGAGGCCGCTTCTTTGGCTTGAGATCCTCTTGACGAGGTGCGTGAGTTGCGAAATGGTGCGTTGTAGTCTTGGTAGGCTGGCCGCTCCGGATCCGTCCTTGTGAATGAGGAGTCCCAGTATTCGTAGCATATCGACTTTCGGGATTGGCGTCCCATTGAGGGTGACGCAGGGGTCGGGCTCTTCGTAGCTGGGTTCTCTTTCTTGCTTTTAGGACGAGATGCTCAGATTTCTCGGGGGCGCAGCGGAGGCCACAGTTTTGGAGATAGCTTTCGATGGTGTTTACGGCTTCTTGTAGGGCGCCTTCTTGCCTTCCATTGTTCTCAGAACTGGTCTAGAGCGTGATGTCATCAGCGTACATTGCGTGATGCAGATCTGGTATGGTCTCGAGGAGTTTGGGTAACTTGATCATAGCCACGTTGAAGAGTAGCGGTGAGATAACCGACCCTTTCGGGGTGCCTCTGTTTGGAAGTTGGAAGCTTCCGCTGCAGATGTTACAGATCCCGACGGTCGCCGTGCGGTCGGTCAGAAAGTTTCTGACGTACGCGTAAGTCCTAGTGCCGCAGCCGGTGCCTTCGAAGTTGTTGAGGATCGCGTCGTGACTAACGTTATCAAAGGCTCCCTTGACGTCTAATGCCAGTATGCAGTACTTGCTTCGATTGTTAGGGTGACTGAGGAGGCCTTCTTTCAGTTGTAAGAGTACGTCATGCGTTCAAAGGTGCTGCCTGAAGCCGAACATGGTGTCCGGTAGGTGGCCGTTATCTTCGAGGTACTGGGTAATGTGGTCGTGCACCATATGTTCGAAGAGCTTTCCCACGCACGAGGTGAGGGAGATCGGGCGTAGTTTCTCCAAGATGAGCTGTTTGTTGGGCTTGGGTATCATGGTGATCTCCGAGTGCTTCCATACTGCAGGCAGTTCTCCTTTCTCCCAGCACTCGTTGTAGTACCGGAGGAAAGCCGCAGTGGCCTCCTGCGGTAAGTTGCGTAGATGCTTGTTGGCGATCCGTTCTTTGCCGGGGCTGGTATTTCTAGTCAGCTTGGATAGGGCTACGTGGAGTTCAGCCTGCGTGAAGGGTCGGTCGAGTTCTAGATTCAGTTTTCCAGCGTATACTTTGCTGCTAGTTGACGCGCGAGAAGGTGCATCTCCGCAGAGCTTCTTTTGTATTCCTCGGAGGATGTGTTCATCAGATCCGTCGTGGTTGTGGATAAGTCTGTGGAGATGTTGCTTCTGTTCCGCTTTGGTAGATTCCGTGGCTAGGAGTGCGCGTAGAAGGTGCCAGGTCTTTTTGGTGCTCAGAGTCCTCTGTAGCTTGTCACAGAAAGTGTGCCAGTTCTGCCTGGCGAGTTTGTCTACATATGCTTGAGCCGGCTTGGTAAAGAGAGCTACGCGTGTCTTTAGCTTTCTGTTGAGCTTTTGTCGCTTCCATTTCTTTAGGAGGGCACTTCTGGCTTCCCAGAGGTGGAGGGGATGCGCGTCGACCGCGGGCGTATCGGCATCGAATTGCATGACCTTTGTTTGGCGTTCTGCTTATTGAGCCACTCGTCAATGTAAGTTATAGTTGCTCCGGAATCTAGGCTGTTCCTAAAGGATTTACATTGAGTTAGTCGTGCAATTCCGGTCTTGGTCTGTCTACGGGTGTGTGCCACATCTAATTGGAGGAAATGGTGATCGCTCCCTAGGGATTCCGGAAGTGGACGCCCCTCTGCCCAGGGGACGTCGGCCGTAAAAGTAAGATCGGGGTTTGTGTCCCTGGAGACACTGTTTCCAATTCTCGTGGTATGGAGAGGATCATTAAAGAGGGTGAGTCTGTGTTGATGGGCGGCATCGTGCACTCTAGCACCCTTCCTTGGGGTGCTAGAGCCTCATGCCGTGTGCGAGGCGTTGAAGTCCCCCACTATTATGACTTGGTGGCGATTCGTGGACTTCATGATTTTTCGTACAAAATGATCGAAGTCCGGTAACTGGTCCCGAAGGGGGCTGTACACGCTGGCCAGGAATAGCCTTTTCTGCGTCTTTCGTTCCGGTAAAACCTCGATTAGGGTGTGTTCTGTCTGGGTGTTTTCTATGTCGTGTTCTTGTGCCGTGAGAGTTTTCTTGACCAGTATGGCAGTGCGTTGGGTGTGTAAATAAGTGGTGTATCCTTGCAGTCGGACATTCTGCGTGTTGGTTTCCTGTAATGCTATGACGTCGGGTTGATTCAGCTTAATGATTTCTTGTAGGCTTGCGTGTCGAGGGCGGTACGATCGACAGTTCCATTGCCATATGCGTATAGTTGAATGCTGGTTCTTCGCCTTGTGGTTAGTGGCCGCCATCGTCGATGAATTCGAATTCACGTCAGCGATCGCGAGGGGGCGAGATGGAGCGAGAGTCGCTGTGGCTGTTCGCCCGCGCTTTCTTCCGAGTCGTGTGGCGCGAATTGTCGAGCTGTGCATTGGTGGCGCAGTTTTTCTGTACATGCGCGATAAAATTGTTGAGCTGTGGCGCGATCCCATCGATTTTGGCGTTTAGTGTGCCGATCTTGTTTTCGAAGGTTGCGGCTGTTTTTTTTCGACTGCTGCGTGGACGATTTTTTCCATCGTGGCGTGAATGTTGTTCATAAAGGCTTCTTTAAATATCAGGTACCTTGCATCTACTATGGCTTCGACATCCGCCTTGGTCAGCGTCGTTCCCGACTGTATGTTAATGTTTTCGAGCTCCTGGCAATTTCGATGCAGCTTGTCTGTGAGTACTTGCTGTTCCTTGCATTTTTAGAGCAGTTTGTCGGTGAGCTCTTGATGTCTGTGTTGACTGCGGAGTAGTTTGTCAATGAGGTTTTGCTGGCTTTGCAATTGGCTGTGCTGATTCTGCAGTTTTCTCTGCTGGTTCTGCTGTTTGTTTTCGAGGACCCGTATGGCTTTGGCTTTAGTGGACGAGGAGTCCAAGCTGTTCATACCACTCGAGGCGCTCGAGCCACTTGCCACGTTGGCGTAGCTCGCGCGCTTGACCGAGTTCCCGGGAGCGCGAGTGAGAGCGAGAGTGGGAGCGAGAGGCATTTCGCAGTATCGACTTGCACCTGCTGCGCCTTGGGGAGCTGCCCGCACTGATACTGTTCGAGCTAGTGGCCGAGGTGCCCAGCTCCGGGAACTCTTCACTGCTGGAGCTCCAGCGGTTGTCTCTTTCTTGGAGCCTGTTGAGGCGCTGTTGCCGTACATTGTAGGGTGGTGGGCTGGGCTTCAGTCTCTTCTTGCACTCTGTACTTGCAGCTTCGTGTCCTTGTCCGCAGAGCTTGCAGGTTGGTTTGCAATCGTGGTTTTGCGGTTGTCCGGTCTTGCCGCATTTGTAGCAGAAACCCGGGACCGGTCTTGGACAGACGTCTTGACGGTGTGCCGTGGTGCCACAGGTGCGGCAGTACTGCACTGACTTTCGATATGGTCTGCAGCGGATATCAACGCTCTGGAAGATGATGTAATAGGGAACATGCAGTCCTTCGAAGAATACGACTGCCGCGGTCGACTGACCCAGCATTCGTGCGTGAAGAACGGTGTATCTTGCTGGTGCTCGGATCCCTGCCATGAGTTCTGCGGTGCTCGTTCCGTGTATGAAGCCATTGATGACGCCTCTAGAGACGTCATCAGGGGCTCGTATGTTGCCTTTGACGTTGTCATAAGTGCCTCCAAGCTGTATTTTGTTGATCCTGACCATCATCTTGGCGTCGTCCTTGTCGGCCATGCTTGCGATGATTAAATTTTCCATTCTCTGTACTTGCACGCGTACTTTGTCATTCAAGTCTTGCTGCGATAGTCCACTCGATCGGCCGATGGCGTGCATAACTGCAACGGTATTCTATTTGGCGAGGTAGAGACCTGCTTGCGGGTGGTAGACGATCTTAAAGTCGTCTAGTGGCAGGGGCGGCATCATAGGTCGGCGTTGTTGCTGTGACGGTGCTGGATTGGACGTCTTTTTGGATTGGACGTTTTGTTGCCGGCGTCTGTATATTCTTAGTGTCCTTCTTGCCTGTTTGCTCGTCGTGAGCCAGGTGCTTTCCGCTTCGATTGTTCTGCCGCTTTCTGCGTCATAGTTCCACATATCTTGCCCGGTATTTTCTTCCCTCCGGTCCCTTTGCATTGGATTTGTTTCCTCTTCTATCTGGTTCTCTCACATTTCGCTTGCTGCAGCAACCTCTCGGCTCATCGTAGTGTCCGGCATCGTAGTGCCTCTTCTTGGGAACTTTTCTGTTTTTAAGGTTCCTCACTGAACGCCAATTCATTCAGAAACATGCAGGTCTGTAAGCAGCTGCAGGAGCTAGACGAGAACAGTCAAACAAATCAGCAGAAAGTGCCCGCAACACCGCAGATAATTTTTCAACTTTGAAGGTTCTTTTATTTCGAGCAGGTTGGATGAGGCTGGGGAAAAAAGCTGCGAACTGAGCATGAAAAAGACATTGCCCCTACGGTTACAAGGCTTGGTAGCGCGTAGCTGCCACGTGGTTTCTAGAAAAATACAAAAATCATATACTTGCAAAATACAAAATGAACACACCTTAGTCCACAATATAATACTCCAAAAATAATAACAATATATACAGTTTCACGCAGCTTCGCATATAATACAGTCAAACATACGAAAAATATTGATGTATCAGTACGAAAACTGTCATTAAACTGTAATCTACCTTGTGCTCATTTAAATACGAACTTAAGAATTATTTACCGTCTGATTATTATTGTATAATGTTATTTGGCTAATTTGTAGTTGTATAATGAGATATGATTGTGCATGTTTCCTGTTCCTTTGCCTAAATACGTGTTCATCACTCAGTTTCTTGCTTATATTTTGCTTATTCCATGTTTTTTTTTAGTTCTCTGATCTGTATTACGCTTTATTTTTATATAAAAATTATTCAAGGGTCCCGGTGCGGTCTTTGATTTTGGTACCCTTGTCTGATATCTTTTTTTGTAACTAATTGTATGAACGAGAAAACTTAAACTGAAAGCGCTTGTTTCGAGAAACAAAGAAATGTACACAAGAATATAGAAAAGCAGTGAACTGAACTGATGCATGTTTATATGAAGCCAGATTATATATCAAGTGGGTAGTGCTGACATAGCTGTGAAAATACCGAAGGCGTAAGGTTTCATATATTACCTCCCAATTCACAATAGGAATTTGAGAGTATTGGTAAGCGATTCTTTAACAATTATGAGCTATATATATACATTGTTCTAAAACTGCACACTCTCCGGAGCTGGGTGTTTTGTGTGAGGCGTATAGACGTTACACACATCCGGTGAAATTTCTGGCAGCGCTTGGTATGACCGGATAGAAGGAATCGACCTGCAGCACGGGTAGGCCAGCTGCGGTTTCCGGCACTTGCGGCTAGAACGCCGTCTCACCTGGAGCCCGAAGTCATAACAGGATGATGCAAATGGAAAGGGTTACAAGCATTGGTGAAATGAAAGAATAGTATGGGAACCGAGGGGCCCCGATTTTTGTAAGTAACAGCCATATGAAGCCAATAGAAAGTAAAAGAAGGAAAGCACACAGAAATGTATTTGTTGTTCTAATTGGAGTGTTCAAATGAATAGTAAAAGCTTGATGGCTTTGAATGCGCCTTATTGCGCAAAGAAGTGCTTTGTAAAAAATTACACCGAATTTGCAACTTTTCATTAACCTTTTTATTATAGAAATTACGAATATTCGATGTTCGATTCAACATTTCAAGGTCGATTTTCTCCAAGACTCGCACTCGATTCGGTTTAGAAATTGGGCTATATCGATAACCTGCATTTTTTATCATTTACTGACCACATCTGCATTATTGGATAGGCAATGCGCGTGCTACACTGCGCGTACACAATGACACTTAAATTCAATAATTATGCGGATAATAGAAGTATGTACTCAAAGTCACGTTGGGACAGCAGGTCGCGTTTCATCTGTTGCGATTAGTGCTCTAATATATTCTCCATCACGGAGCAGAGCTGCGCCCAAGTCCGCCATCTTGCCATCTTTTTCTATGTGGGAAATGCACTAGTAAGCTTTTTGTTGTAAATGTACCAATTCTTTGTTGTCAGTAGTTGACCCACGTCATTTTTGTCAGTAGTTGGCCCGCGAAAAATTTTTCCGCTTCGCACACAGCGCTCTGCGAGTGCCAGTGGTCGTACGCAACGTAAGGAGTATGTAAAACATGTCTAAGCTCTGCGGATGCTGCGCCAAGCAATGTATAAGAACTTCAGTAAAACCTGCAGAGGGATATGTTACAATAGAACAAATTCACAGCAACAATGTCGTCTGCCAACGTGGAGGGTTTCTGCCAAGGGCAGGAAGCATTCGTGTGAGACGTGGGGTTGAAGCACAGAAAAAAAAGAAAATTTACTGCACAAGTCAAAGAAGGAAATGATAAATTTGAAATCGCAATATTTATAAGAAAAATAAGAAATAATTGTGTGTGGAACCAAACTGAGGCCCTCACCGTCATGAGCCTAATTCTCTTCCACGCAGGGGCGTCTGCGCCAGCAGGCGTTTGGTGTGTTGCGACGTCAAAGAGCTAGGGTTGGTAATATTGATGAATGATTATTCGATTATATGAATCCCGCCAAACAATTATTCTGAATCGATCTCCATCTGTCATTTAATCGACATAATTGAAAGAACTATTCGATTATTCATTTTCGAGAGGTTTACAGGAGTGGCGCGAAAATTTTGAAATCATACTGGAATGGCAGCGCACCATCAGTGGCTGCTCAGCTGTCGTAGAGCGACTGTCGACTGTTTTTCCGAGTCTCGAGTGACGCGTTGCCGAGCACTTCCCCTGTCTTCCCCAACACCGCACAGGCCACCACGGTGCCCAAAGCGAGAGTCTTGAAATGCACTCGCAATTCAAGGCATATAAAGCAGCCCAGTCGTTGATCGTCGTGCCACTCCTAGTCCACTAAAGACATGGCGCAGCAAGCACGCCGGTTTGGATCATGTATTTGGCATAGCGATGGAGTTCATGTCAATTCCAGCAAATCTATAGCGTCCGAGCGTCTATTTTCGCATGCTGGTTGTGCGGCCATTCAATGAAGATGTCGGTTTCACCCATACATACCAGCCAATTGACATTCATTTGCTCTGTAGAAAAGAGCATGTTTAAAATTACAAACAAGTAATTTTCGTTTCCACTTTGTGTATTGAAATTTTTTGCAATTTCAGTCGGACTTCAATTTTCACTTTTGCCGTTTCTGTCATTTCTTATTTGAGTGTTCGGTACAGGTATTCACTAGCGATATGTATCTGTCCTAATTCTGCAGTAAATGCCATTTTATAACTATATAGTTTCTCTATTCAAAAGCCACTAGTGCCAACTATATTTAGCCTTTAACGAGTTGAATATTATCCGTGTGAAACTTTACTACACTTGGGTTTCAAACTTCGTTCCGCCTCTCAAACATTCAAATAGGTTCCTACAAAATTAGGTAACTGTGTCTCATCCTTTATCAAGTGCGTGGCAAAAATTTCAATTATTCGATAAAAAACTCTACGTCGAAAGCGAGTAATTTAGTGCATGATTAATGATGAATGACTATTCGTCAGTCGAATAAAAAAATTATTCGACCAACCCTACACGGACCCGAGCACAAGAGGTTTGAACCTTGTACTTAATAGCACATAAAAAGGGACGAGGCACATATGGACGACGCGGACACAGCGCTAACTTCCAACAATATTTTATTCTACGAAGCACTTAACACATATATAGTCAACAGATAGCAGCGCACGCAAGCGCATAAGTACTGGTTTTTAAACACATCACGGCAAAGTGACATGTGTAATGGAATAGATGAGATCGAAGATGAAAAAGGTGAAAAAATTTTAAAAAAGATTAAAAAATTATCTTGTAGCGACCGATTAGGATGCCATCTTCATCACGCCACCCTCTGTACCTTATTTAAAAAATCTAATTCTTTTTTCGAAAGACCAATTGAAGGCGCGCTAACACAAGCATTCCCCGAACTAGCGATCTTCGCCGCTTCAATGATCTCACGTGTTGTTTGCATTGGGCTTCTTCCTATCGCTGTGCACTACTTATAAATGGGACTGCACCCATGCTTCCCACAGTGGAAAGCCAGATGGCCCACCCATCCAGTTCGCACGTTGTGCGTGTTCACGCAGCCTATCATTTATACACCTTCCTATTTGGCCGATGTATTTTTTGCCACACGACAAGGGTAGTTCATACGCGATATTGTTCTCACACTGAACATGGCTTTCCTTGTGCTTTGTCTGGCAACGGGGTTTTCCAGAACCACAATAGCTGGCCTTGCACAAGTTGGACAGCTTCTCTGGCGCTGAAAAGATGACGCTTACATTTGCGTTGTTGCCAATCTTTTTCAGCCTGTGTGAGATATCGTGGATGTACGCTATTATTGAGCAGTTCTACTTCCTTTGAACGATGTCCGGAGAAGCGAACTGCTCATTTTGAACGCGCTTTACGGTCCTAAGGAGGGCTTCGGCCACCGCTGTAATAATATACTGCGGAAAACCAGCCTGTTTGAGGCGTTCCTCTTGACGAAAATGGCAGTAGCGGCTTGTTCGCCCTTGGTTCATATGCCCAGCACACTTGGTCTCCCTCAAAAAACATTCTTATGTCGAGGAATCGTAAAGTACTGTTTTGAGGCATTTCATGCGTGATTGTGAGCGGGTGCAAACACTTATTAAAAAGGTCTAGCACTTGCGTAACATCAGGAGAAACCCTCCCGCTTGAACTTGAATCGAGAAGTACAAGGTAGTCGTCAACATACCTATATATCTTCTTTACATTTGGGTTATCTAATCTGGCATCCAGTGTCCTGTTTAGACGAGCAAGATAAAGGTCACTTAAAATTGGCGCAATACAGGAACTAATGCAAATTCCTTGTTTTTGGAGATAAATGTTTCCATCCCACTTGGAGAACGTCGAGCGCAGATACATGGACAGTAGTTCAAGAAAACCCCCTGTAGATATGCAGACGGTGTTTACAAACTTGAGTTCATCGTAAGCATCAATAGCCTCTTGAACACATATTAACAACTCATCATGTGGCAGTGAATAATATAGATCTTTTACATCTATAGAAAAAGCGTTCAAATTACTACCTGCATCTATCTTCAGGTAACTTATCACTTCTTCTAAGTTCTTGGTCAGAAAAGGGTCATTAACTGCAAGCAATTTCAACTTACGTTAAAGAAAAAGGCCCACGGACTTTTGCCAAGTTCCACTTTCTGACACTATAATATGCAGTGGCCATTCCGGTTTATGGGTTTTGATCGAAAAAAAAAACATTTCAAGGCTCCCAGCTTTTTTGCTTTCGATCTCACGAACCAGCTTACTCAGGTTTAATTTCTGACAAAGCTTCTTAGCTTACGTTTTCACTTTCGCAAGTGAGACATCATTCCTACTATGAAAAACGGAATCCAACGCCTCATCTGCCTTCTGTTTCAAAGAGTTGTGTGGGATGA
Source organism: Dermacentor silvarum (assembly GCF_013339745.2). Classification (NCBI taxonomy): domain Eukaryota; kingdom Metazoa; phylum Arthropoda; class Arachnida; order Ixodida; family Ixodidae; genus Dermacentor; species Dermacentor silvarum. Next base: position 84,238,504 of record NC_051158.1, read on the forward strand.
CAACGAAACCACCTTCCTTATCTGCAGGAAGCAGTGCCAAGCTATTTTCGCGAAGGAAATGTCTGACACGTTTCAAAGGCACTGACGGCCGGGATGGCTTAGCTCACGACACAACATCTACACCTGCTGAAATGCACATTCCCACTTCATTTCCCTCAGCGCGTTTAGAAACGTCTCTAACCAAGGTTAAGAGTTCGGGAGCGGACAGTTTAGGTTCAACAGCAAATTTTGGTCCCAGCTTCAGGGTGTCTCTCACATACCCAGGCATTTGTATGTCCCCATCGAAGTGGACTGCGTTGATCTGGTTCCCTTGATTTCTTTTCTGTGTTGCCCGCAGTTCTGTGAGGCGAGGTCTCCAGAGGGCTTCCACAGTGTCGTCAATCCTTCTTGAGTATTCTCGCCACTTTTTCCTTTTTGCCACAGGTTGATTTTCTTGAAGAAACACTTGTGCCTTCAGTAAGTCCCTGTAAAGCCGCGCTTGTCTGAGGCATTCTGATCTCAAAATCTTGCAAATTCTTCGTCCATGTCCTCTCGAGGGTTCAAGGTCCCCACAGAAGCGTTGCACATCCGGCGGCGTCTGGTCGAGTCGTAGACAGTACGAGAACGAGCGTGCCCTACAAAAGGCAGCTGAGATGAATGTGATTAGTATGGAAGGATGCAACGAGAACATAAAACAGGGAGACCAAGTGGGAGACCGAGTGTGCTGGGCATATCAACCAAGGGCGAACAAGCCGCTACTGCCATTTTCGTCAGGCCACTCTAAGTTGGTTAAAAGAGGCATCGCAAAGTCAACCCTAATGAATGCGCTTCGCCGCTCATGCCCTCATAAGTGTTTTTCCAGTTTCCTTGCGCAAGAGGAACGCCTCAAGCAGGCTGGTTTTCCGCAGTATATTATTACAGCGGTGGCCGAAGGCCTCCTTAGGACCGTGAAGCGCGTTCAAAATGAGCAGTTCGCTTCTCCGGACATACAAAGCACAAGGAAAGCCATGTTCAGTGTGAGAACAATATCGTGTATGAACTACCCTTGTCGTGTGGCAAAAAATACATCGGCCAAACAGGAAGGTGTATAAATGATAGGCTGCTAGAACACGCAAATAACGTGCGAACTGGAGGAGTGGGCCATCTGGCTTTCCACTGTATAAAGCATGGGTGCAGTCCCATTTATAAGCAGTGCACAGCGATAGGAAGAAGCCCAATGCAAACAACACGTGAGATCATTGAAGCGGCGAAGATCGCTAGTTCGGGGAATGCTTGTGTTAGCGTGCCTTCAATTGATCTTTCGAAAAAAGAATTAGATTTTTTAAACAAGGTACAGAGGGTGGCGTGATGAAGATGGCATCCTAATCGGTCGCTACAAGATAGTTTTTTAATCTTTTTTAAATTTTTTCACCTTTTTCATCTTCGATCTCATCTTTTCCATTACACATGTCACGTGGACCTCATGTGTTCAAAAACCAGTACTTATGCGCTTGTGTGCGCTGTTATCTGTTGGCTATATATGTGTGAAGTGCTTCGTAGAATAAAATATTGTTGGAAGTTACCGCTGTGTCCGCGTCGTCCATCTGTGCCTCGTCCCTTTTTATGCGCTATTAAGTACAAGACATGGAATACCAACTCGCCCAGTCTTACGCTCTTTCAGGTTTGAACCCTCGTTTCCGCACGTTGCCGTGCGTGAGTTTGCCGTGTACGGGGAAAAGGGGACCATGGCGGTTGAGCCAATGCCGGGCGTTCGCTCCTTTATGGCCCCTCGGCGGATGCAACAGTCCTTTTTGGCCTCTGCTTCACGTAGACAGCACCCATGGACTGACTCACCTGGTAGCAATCGGTAGTTGCTTTTTCCGATCGTCCTCTGCAATCTTCGACATTCTAACTTTCCATCTGTCCTGTCTTCTCCTAGCTTCCTTTAACTTCCAATTTTTCCAGGCAGCAAGGCTTAAACTTGTGTGAGTAGCCAGCCTTGGTTATGTCATGTTGGGTTATGGTGGAAACGTCCAGCTGGCGCTTGCAGGACCTGTTTTTACAGGCCCTGCAGCATCATCTTGTAGGACAACATGGTAGGTGGCTGACGTCGCTGCCGAGAACTGAAGATTCTTTATGGATATTTCTTTTCCCAAACTTCGTGATCATCCTCGGAAACGAGGGCGCACCGAAGTATATAAATGCTTTGGCCGCCAACGAGGAAACTTTCCAAGGTATCATGTGATACCTTCCGAAAAAGAAACAGAAAAGAGCGTGACATTCATCTGGTCTTTCCTTGTTACGAAATGTCTGATTCTATGGGCCCAGGTTACACAGCCACCAAGAAAGCTAGCTAGCTATCAAGCTAGCACAGTGGTGTCGGGGGCGTAACATCAATATTTTTGTAGTTTTTTTCTATAGACTGGCCCAATATTCCGGTAAAAATTTGACTACCAACCAGCGGAGAAAAGTGTGTCCTCCTCGGTAGTACCTATCAGGGAAGGGCTGATTTCGAGAAGCAATATTTCTCAGATGTCTCTCTCGAAACACACGCAATCGCACGATGATCGGGCAAATACGAGAAAGGATATATGGTTCATTCCACCTGCTCGGCCATGTACTAGTACAATTTGTAGAAAATAAAATACAACTACAGCGCCACCACGCAGCTCATCTCTGGAAATTAACTAGCCTGGTCACACCTTGCTTCATTTCTGGCATCATGGTGCAGTCTGGCATCGCAGTGCGGCGAGAGTGGGCAGCGAAGTTCGGCGCTGCAAAATACACAAGGCACGGCTGGCCCGTTGCGATAAAGATGGCGTAGCAATCTTAGTATTCGCGATATTCATGACCTAGAGGGGGCGCTGTAGTGTAGCGAAGAACGCGGCTGCATCCGTGGGTTCATCAGTGCTCAGCGTGAGTGTTATCACATGTTTCCTCAAACGTACTAATAAAGCGCGCTCTTTTGTTGAGCCGAACTTCTTGCGTTGGAGCCAAGTACTTCGTGCTTGTCAAATAAAAGTCGACAGATAGGAAATCGTCAGCTTATGCCTGCAAACGTCCGCCACGCAAACGGAGTCGCACACCGCCTGGTTACGTTTCCGTGAAGTGTTCAGTGAGGTCGCTGTCGGTGCTGCTGAAGATCAGAGAAGTGAAACCACGTTAGCGTTACGGCTACACACTGCTAAAGGTAACTAACGCTTTAATTTTCCGTTTTCCACGATGCATAGGTAGCCAAATGATGCGGCTCACCACGGTGACTCGCGTGCTTTTCAGTGCAGAAATCAGAACGAGTAGTACATTACACGCACTAGAAATATAGCCAAATCGAGTCCTTCCAGAGCCATAATGTCGAAATTTTGTTACATTGTGCTGGTGTATCGGTGTGCTTAGTAAAAGCGCTTAACAGACGCCTTAACAGATGTCTTAAGAGACGCGCGCACATTCAATAGAGAGCTGCTACTAGCGTTGGAGATATACTTCGCGACCGAGGCAAAGAGCAGGAAACCAATTATGATACCTGTTAGTTAGTGGTCTATGAACAGGTCAAATATATTTGTGTGGCAAATTGAATAGCCACTGTTAACAATACTTTGTTCACCGTCTTCCACAAGTGAGCGCGTTTTGTTGTACCTAAAAAAACTGAATTGGCGCTATGGCCGATTCGGTTTGTGTAAATGTCCACGAAATGGACTGTTAATTTCAGCACGCGCTAAATGAATGGAGCTTGAAAATTAACGGTTATGATTGGCGGCTGATGTACCTGATTCGAGCTCTATCCAGTCAGTGCTAGCTGAAATGGTCAGTCCACATAGTGGACACGTACGCTTTGTTGGCCCGGCGTCCATAGAATTGAACATTGCACCGTTATTCAGTTTCTATGGGAATGGGACGCATGTTTTGGTTGATGTACGATTAAACTTTAAGAGAAAGCTTTACTTTCGGGCCGACACCGATTTCTTAATTCAAATACATGCGCAGAAATGCTTCATCAGATCATGATCCATCACATCAAGTAATGTTATAGATAAAAACATTTTATTACTTTTCTTAATTTTACTTTGAGTTTATTTTTAACGCTGTGGTTGATCGCTAAATTCAACCAGTTTTGTTCGCCTTCCAGCTTCAATATTTTTAAAGCGAAGTTTTCTTCGCCACTTCCTTCGACTTTCGCGCTCCTGCTGGTGGTGGTGGATGCTAGCTGCTCGCTTGCCAATTAGCAATTGCCGTCATCACACCATCGTCGTACCATTGTCATTCCTGCTGACTCCTGGCTGCAGTCTTGAACGATTGGTCGGTACCGGACATAGTGCAAAAAAAATATCTGACGTCGTCCAAATCGAGTCGGCCGCGGCGGCAAGTGATGCACGCACGCGCGGACGTAACTGAGCCATCAGCGATATGGTGTTGTCGACGAGCTAGGAAGACCTAGACGCCATTACGATGACGGTATGACAAATGATATGTGAGGACTGTATAACGACAATGTAGCGGCGACGTCGGCATGACGACAATGCAACGAAATCAATGGCGTCGAAACCACGAGCCAGCTTCGTCATCAGATTCTCGTCATGCCATTGTCGTCACGCTTTTTACGCTGGCCCAGTGGACCCATCTGACTAATAGCTTGGGTAATCGGGTAGGGTACCCGGTACCTGATTACCCAAGCTATTAGTCAGATGGGTCCACTGGTCCAGCGTAAAAAGCGTGACGACAATGGCATGACGAGAATCTGATGACGAAGCTGGAATGACGATGATTGGCTGATGACGACGACGTAACCAGAGTAAAATGACGAAGCTGGTGTGCGGTGATGCCATGGCCTTGAATGCATCAGAACCACGAGGGAATACATAGGGGTTCAAGCTAGTAGGCAACTTAGGTCACTGGGTCGGTGTAAGGGGTTAGATAGAAACGCAGGTAGATACAAAAGTAGATACATACATAGATATATGGATAATTCTTATTCTTTCTGGAGTTTTACGTGCCACAACCAGTTCTGATTATTAGCCACGCCGTAGTGGAGGGCTCCGGATTAATTTTGACCAGCTGGGTTTTTTAACGTGCACTACAGCGCAAGCACACGGTCGTTTTTGCATTTCGCCTCCATTGAAATGCGGCCGTCGCGGCAGGGATAGATACATTGATACATATATTGACAGATATATGTGTAGAGATATGTATAGAGAGATATGTAGGCTTAAAGTGGGGGAAGTTGGCAATGAATGCTAATCGCAATAAGAAAGACAGTGAAGTGTAAAACGAAGCAAAGAAAGAGGCCGAAAAACCATGAAATTATTTATTGTCTTGTGATTGCAGTTTGGAGACCCAACAATATAAGCAACGAAATCGAGTTCACACATGGGGCGAGTTACGGGTTATCTCACTGTTAAAACAGAAGCAATCAACGACGATGACATGAAAGAAGTCGCCAGTCATACGTAAAATGACGTGGATCCACCTTTTTCTTCCATATCTTTCCATGGGCTTAGAGCTTTTGCAGCTTGACCCGTACACCTTCCTTGGGATAGCCAAGTAACGCCCCTGCAGCGTATAATGACGGCTCCTGTAGCAAAACAAAGAATAAAAAGCAGAGACAATCGCATAAATACTTTTCAAAACCGGATAATTATATATTTGTATTCGTTTCGTTTTGTGGCCTGTTGGTCCTAAGAAAAAAATACAGGTTGATCATAGCAGGCATCGTGGTACTTTCCTAACCTTAATGGGGCCCTGAACCACCCCTCAGGCTGGGCGAAATAACGTAGTCCGCGGGTAGCATACGCTGCTGTGAACATCTCAGCCAAGTTTTGCTGTCGTATGCGGTGCGTGGAGTTCGCAAGGGGAGCGCAAGGTCACATTTTTACTCAAACGCTCTCTTTACCACAGATGTCATGATCCTCACTCTTTTCTGTGCGCTTTATTTCGTAATGAAGCGCATTACCCAATGCATTGTGGCGTACCAGTTACCTTTGTGCTTCAATGCATAGAGCAACGTTTTGTTAAGAAACTAAGTGCAACGCCAAAGCATTTCTTCCCAAAGTTCGGGAAATAGTATCTGTAAATTGGTGTGATTCTGAGAATTCGTTCCAAGTGGATGCGCCTTGTGAACACCGCGGCTAGAAGTCGTAAATTACAATATGGATCATAACTATATTAATTAAAAAGTCAATTAGTTAATTTAGTTAATTAGTCGATTGTGAATTTCAATTTTTTGTGCCAGTAATGTCCGCCTCTTCGAGTAGACCAGCTCATGAACTAGAAGTGTGCTGTCTGCCACAGGCAGCTTTTAAACATTTTTGAAAGTGTTCGCTGAAACATCCGGTATATCCCCCGCAAATATTCTTCCCCGTAATATTTGGTAGAGATGCGGGGCCAATTAGTCGCAACCCGGATCTGCATGTCCAAAGTGGATTTCAACTCTGTTCTGCGGTTACGGTTAACGAGGCTGCCCTGCTCATACAAACAGAACCACGGGTCATGCTATCCTACCCACGTGACCCAGAAACCTTCACACGCGCGGAGGACGTCGGCGTCTAGGAATGGTTGGCGGGATACGAATGCGTCAGCAATCATAACACTTGGGATGCCACACCTATGCTGGCTAATGTTATATTTTTCTGGCGAGGAACCGCACAGGTTTAATTGAAGCGCGCAAATCCAGCCTTACGACTTCGTACACACTTAACGAGAAGCTACGCCATCTTTTCGGAAGACCTGTTGGGCACAAGTTCGCAGCCAACAAGAAAAAGTTCACGTCTCATGCCTAGACGCTCTCGGAATCGTACGTCTCGAACATTCAGGGCGTTTTGGCCCTTTGTCCAAAAGCAGAGAAGGACTTCTCGGACGCAGCTAAAGTCGGGCATTGCAGACCATGCACTCAACCACTGTATTCCTAAGAGATGTGCAACAGTTGAGTCCACCATAACGGAGTGGCAGCGCTTCGAGCAAGTTAAGAGCAAACGTATTGCAGAGCGCTTCGTTTGCCTTCCTAACGCGGTGGTCACCTCCTCCTGCGAAGACCTACCAATGCTACATCAAGAGCCAGCATCACCAAGTTGGAGGCAGGTCATCCGTCGCGAGCTGGAGGCCATGCCTCCAAGGACTCACGGTCCACAAACGAACGATAACTTAACCATCTCGCTCAATCATGCCGTCATCTGCCAAGAGTTTCTGTATAGGAATATTGAGCCTGCCCTTAGCCAGCGTTCTGTTCCTACTGGTCTTATCATTTTGGCTGCTGTTGCGCGCAAGTGAAATTCAGCCCCGCGTTACAGGAACCGCAGCTGAATGGCGAACACTGGAGGACGGAAATATTTGTTTCGGGTGCTCTGGGGTCAGTCACACCTCCCGCCACTGCCTCTGGTTCTCGTCCCCTGGACCATATGCTGATAACCGCTTAGAACGTGAACCTCGTCCGCTGTCTCCTCTCACTGAGCCCTACAATGCCAACTATATGACGCGGAGGAGCACCACTAGCCATTCATCCTCACCGCACCGCCGCAAGGGCCATTCGCCGCCATCGCAATGGCCCCGTTCCCCACTCTGTTCCGGCCGAACTTGAGAACCTAAAGAATGCAGCTCGCGCAGGGTTGTATGCATTGACGATCCGGACTACAAAGCTTTTGTTAACCCTTGCTCCCAAATGGAACCTAATGCAAGCTTTTGTTGACGGTGTGCCTGTTCGAGCTCTCACCGATACCGCATCTCGTGTAAGTGATGCGCTTAGATCTTCATAGTCGTCCCCGGATAGTTCTGACACCTACGAAGTCGCTCAGCGTCCGATTGGCCACCGCCGGCTACGCAGCCGTGGTGGAAATGACTACCGCAAGTGTTGTCATTGTCGGTTGCCGAGCACCCATTCTCTTCACTGTACGCACCGAAAAACTCACGAAGTGATTTGATTCTTGGAATAAACTTCTTGACAGAAATTATTCACTAAGTAATTTTTCATGCGGTGTTCTCCGCCTCTTATTGACTGAGTACTCGAGCAGCCGGCGCTACAGCAGACCAGTGCTGTATCTTGGGCGTATTGGTATTGCATACTGGTATAGGATGCGCTTTATAAGACACGTACACAGCAAGGTACACGGTTTATCTGTGTGCCTTCTTGTGTACGCGTTTTACAAAGCGCAGCCCATGCCACTGAGCAGACAAGTCCCGACTTTGGTGCGTCGAATTTCTCGCATTAAGCCTCATTCTGCAACCTACGTCTCCATTAAGGTGGCTGACTGGGCTAGTCGGTTATTCCTACTGGTAATACACAGCGCGAGAACAAACACGGGGACGAATAGCGCTTGTGCGTGTCTGCTATTCATCCGCCTGTTTGTTCTCGCACTCTGTATTACCACTACGTCTCCAGGTCGCCTTTCCCACCTCTTCACGGTGGCCCCCGCCATACTACGTTCTCCCGACACAACCAACCCTTCCCAGCGGTGTTGTCACAGTTACCATTAATCCCCATGGATCCCCTCATGAATACTGGGTCACCATCGAGTAGCACGTGGGTAGCCGTTGCGACGGGCTATGCCACGCGTTATGCCGTTACACGAGCCCTTCCATCTAGCTGTGCAACTGATGTCACCGATTTACTTCGTCACAAAGTGATTCTCTACCATGGCGCTCCTCGTCAGCCACTTACTGATTGGGGCCGCTGCAACCCTTCCAAAGTTGTCGACGGCCTTCTCGGCTGTTGATGTACTATCGCGATGGAAAGAAACGCGAACAGCGGAGTGCATGGCAGAAACATCGCTGAAGGTATAGTGCACGCCATCCTGTCATCACCATTGACAAGCGGGAACATCCGGTTTGATCGCGCTTTGCGGTGGTGTGCCCCCTATCCTGCGAAATTTTTGTTTCTGCTCTGCTTCTTTTTTATTTGAAAACGATGAAAGATGACTCCAAAGTAATGATGATAGCGCAAACTGTACAATCGCGATTGTATTTTCATCGCGCTAGTACAGTTTGCGCTGTCATCATTACTGTGCCGTCACCTTTCATCGTTTTCAAATAAAAGAGAAGCAGAGCAGAAACGAAGATATTGCAGGATAGGGGCGCACCATCGCACAGCGCGATCAAACCGCATGTGCCCACCTGTCAATGGTGATGACAGGACGGCGCGCACTGTACCTTCAGTTATGCTTCAGCCGCGCGCTCCGCTGTTCGCGTTTCTTTCCATCGCGATAGTACGTGTGACAAATGCACCACGACTTACCATCCCCAGACAAACGCTCTTACTGAGCGCCTCAACCACAAACAAGCGAACATGCTTTCCACGTACAGTCAACCCCAAAATTTTGCGCGACACGAGGTCTGAGAAAAAAAATTGTGCCCTTCCACTCTGTGAAGGTGGATGACACGCCAAGCTGCGTATGTGGTGATTAAGCGTTGCTCCGGTGAAATGATCCAAGACTGCGGAATCGGGGCCACATGGACGGCTCGCATTCCTTCCCGCTTCGCGGTCCGGGTGGGCAGCACGTTTTTAACGACCAATAAGCCAATCACCGCGCACGTAGTATCGCTGAGCGCTCACATGGCGGCCAGGGTGAGTTACGCCAAGTAATTAAGAAGCAAACATAAGTTTCTGCGAAAAGCGCAGTGTGGTGCAAAGTTTTTTGAGATCCCGAAGTTTAAAAATGCCACCATCCAGACATTTTGATACGACGCCACAAGGTGGCGCAACGCGTCTGAATTTGTTGATCTACGTCCGGTTGATCTACTTCCGTTGCCGGACACGATCTCCTGGAACCTAGCCTATAACAGCTTTGCTGGAAAACTGAACCCCTGCGCAGCCTCACAATGCAGCCTAGAATCCGCGTTTACAGCCTCTACGAGTATATGTGAACAGCATTGTTATGTTTAGTTTTACTGACTAATGTGACAGGCTGCTCGGAAATTGAACGTTTCTGAGATCTCCTAGTCCCTAAACTTTTGTGGTTGACTGTACGTCTCCGAAAACCACCGGGATTGGGACTGCACTTTGTCGTTTGCCTACAGATCGTCAAGCGACGCTGTTATTGGTTATTCTGCCCTGTATGTACTTGTTGGCGACGACACAATCCTGTCTATCGGCATTGTTCCCTGTCAATGCTAGCTCCGCAACTTCCTGCGGGCGCGATGTTATTGTTCACGCCGCAATGGCATGTCGCATCGCCCCTGATCGACTATTGGCGTCTCATACGAACTAAACATCTTTGTGACTGTCCTAATCGAGATGTTCGCTTCAGCCCTGGGCCGCAATTTTGTAGCGATGCCTTCGATTTGATTATATACCACTGTTATGACCCACCGTTCACGGCCGGCTGATCGCGTTGATAACGCGGGCGATACGTCGCTCTGACCACTGACAAAGCGTGAAAAGTGCGAAAAGGATTATCATCGGAGAAGGAATCGCTACAAAATCATGGCCCTGGGTCATTTTTTCTGCTCTGGCTGCCTTGGCGTTACACGTCGGCCTCTGACAGAAACTGCTGCCGCGCTACGTCGGCGTTACCTAGTCCTGCTCCAAGTGACCGAAATAACCTACGACACCTCACCAATAACTCTGAAGTATTCCACCGTTCCACCAGTGGCCGACACTGTACGAACACTGATTAAGCCCTCTAATAAAAAAAAATGCACCAAGACGGTGCTTTCGCTGCTGGAAGTTAATGTTGCGGAGTAGGCTGCGCCACTATAAAAGAAAACGCCGCCCAAGCACTCCGTACAGATGGCTAACCAGCGAAGCTAAAACGTGCGGCCCCGGAGTTTAACAGTGGGTTAATCCCGACGCTGTATTGAAGCGTTTCTCAATTATTGGTTACATTTTTGTGTTTCTAGTGGAACGCAAGCGCCAGTGGCAGGCGGATGCTGCTAACCACGACGTCGAGCTAACTCGAGATATCGAACGCATGCGACAACGGCGAGCCGAGGAAGCGGCGTGGCGGGCAGAGCAGCGTCAACGTGGCAATGATGGGAACGTGTTCGCCGGGGCGAATGCCCGCTTTCGGCGGGAGTTTCTCGAGCGGCAGGACATGCAAGGAAAGTGCTGCACATGGGCTCGTCGGCACGGCTGCGACAGGGTGAGCGACGTCACTGACGGCTCAGCCAATTGTGTGCGTGCTTGGGTACGACGCAGATAACAACGTCACTAACGGCACTGGTAATGGCGCGCGCGCTTGGGTGCGACGTAGAGAACGACCTAACTGATAGTGCAGCCAATGGAGACTTTTATCGAAACATGGGACGAACGGTTTTTCGTTTCGCCTAGCCATATACAGCTTTCGCTGTAAAAACGTGACAAGAGGAGGATGGTATCACGTTGGCATCGATCAGTGGTATCACTCTGCCCTTTGTTATAGAGCTAGGCATTCTCCATGTATACATATCTCCAGTAAATATTCTTGCCTGTTATAATCTGTCGCACATACAGCATATGGCCAATGAGACTTTTTTTTGTAATGCCGGACGTGACGGTGGGCGAGGAGCGGTGGGAGAGGAGGGCATCGAGGCACCCTAGATTGTGCGTGTGCGTGCCGGCTCTCCCACTGCGGCGCATGCGCGCAGCCCTGCCGGCCACTGCCGTCTGTGCCACCGACTCTCTCTCTGGGCTCTCATTCACCTCTCCCCTAACAGTGTCGGCAATGGCATTTAGCCGTTCCGCCAGGCAGCCAGGTTTTTGAGAACGATTGTGTGCGGTCACACTAACAACGCGCACAACTGTTGCTGACGGCGGCGGCGTTTTGCCCGCGTTCGCACCGAACGCGCTCGGTGTTGGTGACGTGTTTATGAAGAACGTGCCAACCTTTGCCATGCACCTTATGGCGGTGTACCATAGCGACGACAAGGCCATGGTCCCTGTGGCCACTAAATAAATTAAAACCACCGGACCATATATATTTCTCATTTTTTATTAGTTAACCAATTACACCATCACATCTTAGTAGACATAATTGGAAATACATAATTCCACCATAGTACAGCTTCGATGGTCTTTCATCTCCACGCCAGTGGAAGGGCTGACATTTTTTTCCCCCGTTTAGGTGTAATTTTAAGTGCAGCTTACGTAAATGTGATGTTTGTCTTATTGGTGAATAAGAGAGTTGCAAACTTGGCACGATGGTTTAGAAACTTCACATGTTTCAATGATTCTAAAATATATATGCGAGAAATTTAAAAACCCCTTTTATACGGCGACTAGAGTTTAACTCCTTCTTTTAATGCTAACAAACATCATAAAATTTCGTGCAGTTGTGGACGAGCCTAACGATTTCCCCGTTTCTCTGCACTTACCCTAAACTTTCCCCTAGTGATGCAGCGCTAAATTAAAAAAAAATAAGTGATGGGGATTTACGTGCCGATTATGAGGCACGCCGTAGTGGGGGGCTCCGGAAATTTGGACTACCTGGGGTTCTTTAACGTGCACCTAAATCTAAACAGATGGGTGTTTTCGCATTTCGCCCCCATCGAAATGCGGCCGCCGTGGCCGGGATTCGATCCCGCGACCTCGTGCTGAGTAGCCCAACACCATAGCCACTGAGCAACCACGGCGGATGATGCGGCTCTGTTAGTGCGCAGCAAGCGTCATCATGCGTGATACGCCTACACTAAAACAGCGTGACTGTCATGGTTTTCAGCCTGTGACACATGCTGGTCTACATTCAGAAAGATAGAAGGAACGGCAGGCTGTAGGGGCTTTAGGACTGTTGTTCGAACAATTAATTTGACAGAGGCAGCCAATTGATACTCACGTCTTTGTACTTGCCGCTGGGTAGTAACATGTACCGCGTCACAAGAAGTGCGAGTGTGACGATGAACTCGACCCGTGAGAGCGCAGCTGCAATGCACGTACGCGGTCCGAGTCCGTACGGGAAGTATGACATGGGATGTATGTTGTCCTTGTTTGCCTTGCTGAATCTGCGCCAGCGTGTAGAATAGAGATCGAATTTCTGATAAACAGGACTGTACACACATTCCTTCTATTGGTTAGGAGTCTGCCAGATGGGAGTTACATTCCGTGAGATTTTGGACAGTTGCCTGAGAGCCTTGTTCGTTTTTGATTATGACAAAGTCATGGAAAGTTTGCTGGAAGGTTTCCTGAGCGGCTACCGAGCAAGCAAACGTCCTAGTTGGCGCATTGATCCATCCGTGTTGGAACCTGATGCTATCATCTGAAATAATACACGAATTCTTTTTTTTGCCCAAATGCATTTACATGAAAGTGATTTTACCGGCATTGGCCGCATGAATTAGTTTAAGACGATGCAATACGCCTAACGCAGATACCAAAGTGCGCAGTGGGAGAATGAATCAGATAATTAAAGCTGAGTGACACAATTATATTAAAGGCAAAACGATCAAATTCTGAGCGAGTAGCACATGATAACTTAAGAGGGAGCTTGAGGTCGGTCGCAACTACGATGCCACCTCTTCAAATATGTGTAAAATGCAAGAATGCTTTTTTGAAGTGACCCTTTAGCCGATTTGTGAATTTGAGAGAGAATGTTAAATTACAGTGACTGCTGTAAGCGGAATTTAGATTTATGACCTGAATTTTCTTAAGCTAATAGCTGAATGTTGGTATATGAAAAAAATCTGAAGCTTTAAGTTTAGAATATAACAACTATGCACCAAGAATACATGTCGCAGTTCTGTAAATGGCATCCGTCACAACTTCCAAAGCGGACAAATTTGATATAGTAGGTAATATCAAATTGTTATGTTTACAGAGGCTTTGCAAAAGTTCTACTGAAATATTAGCGGTATACTTGAAAGCCATGTAAAATGCATAAAATTTATCCGCTTTAGATGCACTACATATGCGATTTACAGAATTACGATAACCTTTTTCAGTGCTAAGTTACAAAGTTGTAAACTTGATGGCTTCGTTTATTGAAAATTTGCGATTTTGAGGAATTTTTATGACGGCCTAAATTAAAATCTGCTTCCAACTGACACTAGAATTTTTTTCTTTTTAATGAAAGAAACCTCATCAAATGCGGTGCAGAGATTACCGAGAAAAATGATTTCTCCTTTTCCTTGTATTTGGATAGGAGCAACGTGCATTTTCACACAACACTTATGATGTGTTTTTACGTCTTAACGAAACGAACATGAATATTTATGATAACCTGCTGCCACCGGCTGACGTTGCTGCTCCCGCTATGCTCAGTTGATCTTAGGGTAAAAAAATGCGAGGAACGCGGGCTCTAACCTTATCGAAAAGTCCAAGTGGGACGCCTTACTGCAAAGCACGGACTTTAGGCATCAACGAAAGGCAGTCCAGAGGGCCCGCGACGTCGCCGAGAGCCACCACCTCCCGGTTTTGTCATGGGTGCAGCCACCAACTTGATTGGGGAGCCCCAATCTTTTTCGGCAGGACCTTTCAATGAAGGTTTTGTCAACTGTCAACACATGAGCACTTATGAGTTGTGAACGCGAAAGCATTAATGCTCAATTGAAATCTTCTGAGCGGTCCATGTAGTGATGAGCTCCTCGGGATCGAGCGAGTGAGCGAGCGAGCGGGTTCGGACGCTAGCCGCATTTTCATCTAGCCTTACCAAGGCACAGGTAGAGCGCAGGCGAGAGCTTGCGTGGACAAGAAACGTGCTGATAACCCAAAAACAGCCGCTGGATAAAAAAATGGTGCGGCATGCCGCCTCAGGGAGGCTCCAATGGAAGCGAATGTCACAGCGGTAATTGCGTTCTCGGTTACATGTCCACGCCTGACGGAGAGACTAATCGTCATCAGGTATGCCGTGGAGTTCTTCAGGGAGGATTTCTCAGCCCAACATTATTTAATGTGGCACTGATGGGCCTGGTGGTCGAACTTCCAGCTCACATCTACATCAGTGCGTATGCAGATGACATCTGCATCTGGGCTTCTGGTACAACACGCCCACAACTACGTGCGAGATTACAACGGGCTGTGTCATCTACTTCACGATGCATACGGCGTCAGGGTGCGCTCTTCACTGCTGAGAAATGTGTTGTGGTTGCATTCACGCGCAAATCCGTCTGCCCCTATCCGATCTCCATTAACGGGGTTAGAGCGCCTTATGTAACCCACCATATATTCTTGGGCATTATCGTTGACCGCGGTTTGTCATGATCGAGGCATGTAAATATGTCGAAGCAAAAACTTAATCTGTTTTGCCTTGTTCATCGCTTCGTAGTAGGCATGAAATGCGGCCCCACGGAACGCTCTTTACTACGACTTTATCAGTCTCTATTTGTAGGCTACATTCGATACAGCCTCCCGATACTCTCAAACTTGAGTATTTCTTGCTTACGTACATTAGAGAGCGTTCAAGCGCAGGCACTCAAAATATGCCTCGGCTTGCCACGGCGTGCCCCCAACAAAGGCACAATTGAGGAAGCCCGCGTATGCCCATTATCGGTATACTGTCCCATGGACCACTTCGTGTATATCTACGCTTACTAACACGACACCATTGCCATCCACTGACGTCGGTTCTGCATGAGCGGTCGGACAGCAGTTTCACAAGTGCACTCCGCTGCCATCTAACATAACTGTCACGATCCGCCCTGGACCGTGAACGAAAGGGGAGGGGCCGAGGAACCCCCGTCCCAGATACGACGCACAGCGTGGTGGTGGTGAACGATGACTGACCGCCGAGCAGCTGTGCTCGCGATGTTTATTCAAAGTGGTAAACCAATGTTGCCCACCGAGCTTCGGCGGGCCACTGAGCCTAGCAGGCCAACTAAAAATATGGCTGGGGTTACGTCACACGATCGTCACACCCCCTTACCCCCAGTTTGTTTGTCCACGCAAACAACACAAACAAAAAGTGTTAAACAGGCGAGTAACGGTCCGGCGGCCTCCGCTGTCGAGTACTCCGCCTGGCCACAGGTGTTGACGATCCGGGTGTGGCAACGCCGGGTGCTCCCTGAGCCAGTTGAGCATTGGTCTTCGCAACATGCGCCCGGCGAGGGGGAAGCCTCTACCACCATTACCGAAGAAGGACATCAAAATAATACTGAAACCCCACAAAGGACTAATGCTCAAGGAATTCCTGAAAACAGAAATACCACAAGCGATTATTCGCTCTACCGGGTCGATAATCCCAGGAAGCGGACCGAACCAACGAGAAATTACCGGAGAGGACTTCATACTGCGAATCCGAGAGGGGACGAATATCATCATCGTCTCCACACCCTCACTGGAAGTGGCGGACGTCATTCGTCGAATAACATGCATGGAGCTGCGAGGCAAACAACACCCCTTCAACGTGTACGTAGCGGATCCAGATGATAGCTACAAAGGGGTGGTGCACGGATTTCCAGCACACACCGAATCAGCAGATCTCCAGCAACACCAGCAAGTAAGGACCCAAGGAGTGACCATCGAAAGGGCGCGAATGCTTGGAAGTTCAAACACCGCTCTCCTCACCTTCTCGGGCGGCACGCGCCCCAAATGCGTGTACTACATGGGAGTAGAAATGCGGTCTACGGAGTACAGGCCGACAGTCCAAATGTGCCTGGAGTGCATGCAAGAGGGACACCGCTCGGACGTGTGTTCGAACCCCAAGAACATATGCCGGGGCTGCGGACTCGAAAATCCATCCCCACAAGGACACGAATGTGAAGTGAAGTGCGCCGTGTGCAGGGCGGCGGGGCACGAGACCCGTCGGTGCCCGAACAAACTGATTGCCGCCAAGCGCGGGAAAACGACTCGCCAGACTCAATCGCGGGAGCGGTCGGAACAGAGGACCAAAAAGGCACTGAGGCGCTGGTTCGAGTCGACGGAGGACGAGGACCTCTATCGACGCCGATCGAGATCCAGATCGCCACAACGAAGCACAGCGAAGAGCAGTACCCCTTCGAGGGACCCCTCAAGCTCCAGGGCTTCGGAGCGGTCGAATTCGCCACTGCCTAAAAAACAGCAGGTGAGCTGGGCGAGGGTTGTTTCTCCCACTGCTCCAAAACAAAACACTGGCGAAAATGATAAACGCATTCAGAAATTGGAAAAGGAAAACGCGCGCTTTAGAGAACAGCTCTTAGAAGAAGAACGCAAACGAAAATCACTAGAGAAGCAGACGTCAGAGTTAGAGGCGCGACTAAATAACAAAATAGAACAGCTGGAAACGCCGCGTCAGACTAAAGAAATAGCCGAAACGAACGCGGCGACAGACATAACCTCGGGTTCCGGGCCGTCTCCGACAACTTCAATCGCAAATAACGAGCAGACAGCAACAGTGCAAATCCAAACAATGATAACGGAAAACCTAAAAATATTCATGCACGAAATGATGACGTTAGTCAATCAAAAACTAATGGAATTTCAGCAAGTATGCACGAACGATTTTGAAAAACATGAGGTATTTGTGGCAGAACAACTTAAGGCAGCCACGAAGGCTGTTCCGACCAAAAAACGCGCAATTGCGATTGGGGCGGGTTCGGTAAAAGCTGAAATAAGCCGCTGCATAACAGAATCTGATAGGTCGGACGCGGAAACGTCACGGGCATAAAACAAGATTGGGCAACATGGCTAATCAAACAAGGAAACCACAACGAATAACAAATTCAGAACAATTGGAGATCTGGCAATGGAACTGCGGCTCCTTCTCCAGGAAAGTGGCAGCGCTCCGACAGTTTATCAAAAACTTCGATATCGCTCCGGACGTGATATGTCTGCAGGAGGTCGGAGCCAAGCCGGCTAAAATGCAGGGATACTACACCCTGAGCGATCCCCAAAATTCGAAGGTCGCCACGCTGGTGAGCAAGTCTATAAACGCTCAATTATTAACACTTCCACAAATTGAGGGAGATACTCATTCCATAGTTATCAGTGTGATGCGAAAGAAACGAAGTAAAGCACACACAATCATCACAAACTTGTACAGTCCTCCCAAAAGCAAAGGGGACGATCTACCACAAATTTTCTCGGCAACAAAAGATTTAGCGGGCACCAGGGATAAGGCGGTGATAGTTTGGGACTTTAACGCGCCCCATATCCTATGGGGATACGCGAAAACATCGGCCAAAGGGTTCCTACTCGAGCGTACCGCCACAGCCTTGTGCTTACGGGCAATCAATCAAATTATCAAACCGACGCGCACGGGTAACAGCGTCAGCAGAGACACGGCGCCCGACCGTGCATATACAATTAATGTCAGAGACGTACAATGGGTTTCCCTCGACGAAAACCTAGGAAGCGATCATGACATAATCAGAATAGCGCTCTCCACACCCAACATACGGAGAACAATAGGAACCACCAAGCTAACCGATTGGCCTCGTTATAGAAAACTCCAGAGGGCACAGGAGGATTCAGATACCGCCCCGACCAACATGCGGGAATGGACTAAATTCCTTTAACAAGTGCACGGGGACACCACCAAAGCCATAGAGCGCACAGCGGAGGCGCCGGTGATATACTCTCACCTAGTCAGCTTATGGGAAGAGAGGCGGAAACTCGTGAAGAGGTGGAAAAGACAGCGCCTAAACAAACACCTAAGACAACGCATCGCTCTATTGGCAGAGCAAGCCCAAGGCCACGCCAACGAGCTAGCTAAAAACGAGTGGGCGACCTTCTGCGGAAACCTATCTGGGACATTGGGAACTACCAGTACGGGGCGAATACTCCGGAGTATGCTAGACCCAATGAGCACACGTACTGAGAATAACAAGAAGCTCCAAATCATAGCAGACAATTTCGAGGGTACAGATCAAGAACTAGTCGACGTCCTTCAGAACAAATACATAGGACCCTCACCGGCGGCGGGATCACCCTACACGGCGAGACCATACGCGGGAGAGGCCAACCCTAAATTAGACGAAGAAATAACGTACGCGGAAGTGTACGAAGCGGCGCAAGCCGCAGTTAAAAACTCGGCACCGGGCCCAGACACAATCACAAATTCAATGATTCGAAACATGGATCCGGTGGCCCTAGCGAAAATAACAAAGACTTTCAATAGCGAGTACTGGGCCAAGGGAGATTTGCCCCAAGAATGGAAATTGGCTAAAATAATCATGATCCCCAAACCGAAAAAGAATCCCTCGATCGATACCCTCCGGCCAGTATCGCTCACGTCCTGCCTCGGTAAGCTCTATGAGAGGCTGATCCACAGCAGACTACAGCGATACCTGGAAGAGCGGAGCTGGTTCCCAGACTCCATGATAGGATTTCGCACAGGTTTATCGTGTCAAGACGCGTTCCTCCTACTAAGGGACGAGATTCTAACCAATATTTCGTACGGTGACGAGAGACTAGTCGTAGCACTAGACCTCAAAGGAGCCTTCGACAATGTCTCTCACGGCGCAATACTCGAGGAACTCGAACGCTCGGGTTGTGGTGAGCGCACCTACAATTACATAAGGGCATTTCTTTCCAACCGCGAGGCCAGCATCAGTATTGGCCAAATCACATCGCAGATATTTAAAATGCCGAGCAAAGGAACCACTCAAGGAGCGATGATATCTCCTCTGCTCTTCAACATGGCGATGTGTCGCCTCGCGCTCGATCTCGATCGGATACCCGACCTAGGTTACACGCTTTACGCCGACGATATCACGCAGTGGGCGAGCAGAGGTTCCCTAGGGGATAAAGAATACACGCTCCAAACCGCGGTATTAGCGGAGGAGAAATTTTCCCGAACGAGCGGGCTGAAGTGCGCGCCCGAAAAATCCGAGGTCATCCGGATACACGCGAAAGGCTACATATCCAGAGGGTCGATTAACATTGTGGTTGAGGGCCAAATGGTCCGAGAGGTGCCTACGATGCGAGTCCTGGGTTTGTGGCTTCTGAGCGACGAGAGAGCAGCACAGACGCTCCAAAACATCAAATCCGCAACCCACAACATAGCCGAAATGATACGTCGAGTGACGTATAGAAAGGCGGGAATGCGAGAAATCGATACCCTAAGGCTCGTACAGGCCTTAGTGATTAGGCGAATCACATATGACTTGCCCTACCAAATCCTGAACAGGGAAGACGAGAGGCAGGCCAACACGATAATTCGAACAGCTTTCAAGGCGGCTCTGGGCCTGCCTAAATCTACCTCCACGGAGCGCATGCTAGCTTTGGGAGTACATAATACTTTCGACGAACTGAGGCAGGCCACTCTGATGCGACAGAGGGAGCGCCTCAGCTTCACAAAAACAGGTAGGGCAATATTGGCACGACTTAATATCCCAGCATACCCGATTTATCTCACCGAAGAGGCCGTGCCTCTCCCTCCTTCGGTGAGATCCAAAATTACAGTAGCTCCAATTCCCAAGAATATGCATCCCGAGTACAACAAGAAAAGGCGCAAAGCACGCGCACAACTTATTCAATCGATGTACTCCAATAACGCTAGGTACAATACGTACTACACGGACGCAGCTGCGTATGCAGAGGCTACCTGGCAGCGCTACCAAAGGAGGTACGCCCTGGCAGTCGTGAACGCGATCAGCCAGCAGCAAATTACCGCGTCGACCACGGCGGGCTCCCCCACCTCGGCCGAAATGTTAGCAGTGGCGATCGCGCTCGCTCACGCGGAGCGTTCGGAAAGGGACTCGGTCGTGGTCACTGACTCCCGGGAGACATGTTGCATGTTTCTTAAGGGGCACGTGACTGCGGCTAGCCTCGCGATAATCCCCAAATCGTTCAACCACCGCCATCGCCTACTCTGGCGCCCGGGACATGCGGGGGTACAGGGGAACGAACAAGTCCAGCAATCTGGGACATCGACTACTGCGGCGAAGCCGACCCTGGGGCGATGCGGTTGGCGTAACTCTATGGGAAGCATTATTTAAGAATCGATTACTGAGCAATGGATCGTTTTTCGCAATTTGCACTTTAGGCACTAAATCCCGACAACGTTCTCACGGTATATGTCGAGTGCAGTCTAATTCCACTGGCTGGATTTTTTCCCTGGGGCACTTTTGTAGACTCATTGAAAATGCATGGGGTGATTTTTAAAATGTAGTTTGCAGCACAGTAAAAACGAATCCGCTAATTGCACTCAAGTGGCACATACTTTAGGTCTCTCTATATATGTAGGTTCAGTTTGGTTTTAATCCGCTCGCTGAATTTTTTTCCTGGGGCGCTTTTGTTTGGCCACTATGCGGGAAAGCATCTCCACAGGGGCAAAAGATTCGTCCGCCGTGGAATTGATGGGAAAGAGCTTGCGGACCATGTCAAAAATGGACAGGAATGTGCAGCTGTGATGCATTTTTGCTCCATGACGTATAAGTAAAGATGATGGTATTAGATTCTGAAAGAAGGAGCGGGCCAAATGGCTTTATGGAGTGCCATCGAAGCGCGAAGCCTGGTTGCGCGCCCCCCTTTTTCTCAAGTTTCGGTGCATGCTAAAGTGTTTCATTTGGTATTTAGAAAGTTAAGGTGCTTAGACAGATTTAGTATTATGCAAATTTTTGACACAAAAGGACATCGCCAAATAGAGCACTTGTTACGTGTGTTTACGTGTTACTTGTTAGGTGTTTACTTAATTTGTTACGTGTGTTACGAGTGTTTAGTGCAATGTGCCGACAATGCGAAGGTTTGAATATGATCAGTGTAAAAACAAATTTAAAGGAAAATTTCATGATCTATAGTGCGCGTGACAGAACGAATAAAGAGGAAAAGATAGTCCCCGTGTTACAGCTTCGTCTCGTTTAATAAACCATCCCGTTTTAGTTTTAAATGCATAAGCATTTCTATGCCTACCAAATGAGAAATTTGTCCGTCCGTCACGTAAGACGAATGCAATGGCTCATAACCACGTAAGCCAGAGGCTACAAGCGCTCAGCGAAGTGAAGCGAACAGCGCATACATTCATTCAGATCACCCATACAATACACAGAACAGCACACGTTTCAACAAAGAATAAGTGCAAAACAAGCATCCGAACCATGAATAAACATTGCATGCTCCCTCAGCAATTGTAGTGGTGGTTTTGTAACAGCTTAGCTGGACATCCAGGTTGATAAGGACCGATAATAGTTCGTAAGGGTCGGATCGTGTTCGATAAGGTTGATAACGACCGATGAGGGTTTATAAGGGTTTGTGCTGGTCGAATCAAATTTCATAACATTGATGATGACACCGGGCAGCGTGGGGATTAGTAAGCGGCACAATGCTTGTGCATACTTAGGCAACTCCCAGAGGAGGTTCTGCGTGATTTCTTTTATCAGTTCGGAAGTACAGCTAAAATCATGCGTGCCTGTTCAGTGTACACAAATCTCGCACTTTATACGCGAAGGTAAGGTTGTGAAGGTTTGAGAAAGTGGAGCCGCAACCGTTGAACTACACCGGGTCAATTGTTGTAGGGCCTGCTGTGAGCCACACGATTGCTTAGCTGAGCAAATTGGTAATCTCTTGAGAATACTTCTCGGAGCCCCGCTTTGTCGGGAATATTTCCTCTCGTAAGGTGACTCTTACAATGTCCTCGTAGCGCAACAAAACACTGGTCTGACGATCGTTCGGACATGACTAACCTGATTCCGGGCTTTTAAATGCAGTCGCACCAAATCGCTTGGAAATACGAAGAAAACATACAATGCGTTTGTTTCTCCACAAACTCAGTCGTACTGTGGGGAAACAAGCTTCTAGTTTATGGTAGCGGTATTTCCCGTACACAACTTTTTTTTTATTATTGTGAAAGCAGTGATGTGTACACTCCAGGCGCATTTACGCCGACGCCATCCGCGTCGCCTTCGCTGTCGCCGCGATGTTCCGTGTGAAGTCCGACTGCGATAACATCGCGGCCGGGTGTTGCCGGTGCGAGTGGAAGCGTGCCAGATTCATATTAGAAGCCTGGTGGCTCAATCTCGAAGGTTATGGAAAACGGTGCACAACAATGCCTCAAGCAAGCACGTCTCGCTGTGTATTGTGTGCATTACACGGACAAACAGGTGCATCAGCTCACCACTCTCGCGTTGCACTAAATGCTGAAGAAATTAAACATTCACTGTTAAGATCACCGCGTACTATCGTCAGTCAAAGCAAACAGCAGAGAAAGCTTCGCTTACTCTGCTTACCACACTGAGTCGGATCCACATAATTTTATTGCGATTGCAAATATATGGACACTCCAGACACATTTCCGCCGTCGTCGTCGACGTGATGTTTCGTATAATGTCCAAGTGCGATAACATCGTGGCCGCGCGCCGTATGGTGTGCGTGAAAGTGAAAGCGTGAGAGGGTGAGCAAAGAATGGTTGCTCAGTCTCGCGTGCGCAAGGGAGGAAGGCGGGGAAAAAGCGCTCCGTCTTCCATCGCGCACAAGGCCGCAGGGAAAGTGGGGGACGTTTTACTCCCGTGGCGGCTACGTATGGCGCGGCTGAGCGCGGCCGCGCGGCCCCGATCTAGAAACCGATCTGCGCTGGGTACAAAGTCTAGGCGGGCCGATGGCTGGCACCCTATAACGTAAAACTATTCCAATCTGTTTTCCTTCTAATCACCTGATGTCCAATTTACGTAACCGCCAACGCAAGCATCAGGCGGTGACTCGCAGCGTTGTTTGAGAAGACTATTGAAACGCTCTCCTACTTTATAGGAGGTCACTGCATGTTGTTTGCTTTTAAAAGGAATAGCATTGCCTAACTTAACACATATTTCTTACCTGATTGGCTGACCAAGGGCTATGAGCACGCAGAAGTGGAGGGGGTAACGTGGGGCCGGGCTAGCGCAGTGAAAGTAGATAACCTGATGAGCAGGGTGTTGCCGGCGTCTGCGTTTCCCCTGCTTCTTCTTACTTAGCTTTCGGTGTCTGCTATAAAATCACGTCGGCGTGCAACGGAAACGTAACAATGCAGCTAAAACGAATCTTCAGTGAAGAAAATTTGACATAGCGATGTAGTTTTCGTGTTGAAAGGACTCGACAACCATATAATGTCACGCAAAATTTTTAATATAGGCAAATCCATTCTCCACGGCAGCTCCGACTAGCCAGTGCCAGAGCGATCGGCGGGTACCCACCTTCTATTGATGTCGGGACGGGGCAGTGTCCGGCTACTAAAAAGAAAATTAAGTTGTGATCGGCGTAATAATGCATCTTTAATGCGTACAAGCCACCTTGACGCAGTGATTTTTCACGGTTTTTTGACGTCAGGTGACAGACAGGCGAAGTGGACGCAGCCCGAAAACTTTTGACCAATTGCGGATGGCTGATGGTAAAAAGGCATAGAAGCGAAAAATAATATTTTTCTGTTGTTCGGTCTCACATGCATAATTAGTGTGCACACGTCATATAAGAGTGAGTTGCTCTCGCGGTTTTTTAACAGCGGAGCTGTTTAAGCCGAGCGTTAGTCCGTAACCTGCGGACAGAAATTGTGGGCCGATTCTGGCGGTAGTGCAGAAAGGGTCCAAGCGCAATGACACATACCTCTGTGAACTGGCGAAGCTGAGCCTGGTTAAGTCTAGCTAAGCATGGTTGGGACTACTTAAGCTTAATCTCTCATCGATAGACAATCGATAGTCAACCGGCAGCTAATCGATAATCGATAAATGATCAATAAATTCCGGAAAATGCTGGGAATGACTTGGTAGTGCTTAGCCTAGTCCAAAAGCCATGCCAAGCTAGGTGCCTATAAGCTCCGCTTTCTCTGTAGCATTGCGCCTCCCGTGCAAGCTACGCTAATATTTTTCATTTACGTTGCGTGAAAGACAAGTGAAGTTGGGCAATCATGGAGGCCTGATTGCAAAAATAGAATAGAAGCAGTTTGGAATAGCTTTTCGTTAAAGTGCCCCTGATTCCTTCGTGTGTGCTGTATTCTCGGCGCAAATAGTTAGCGTTGAAGCTAGAAGTAGCACGATGGACAATTCGCTCGCTGTTGCTGCCACTCTCCCCCACGCCAGCGTTTTGACAGCGAGTGTCCGCGATTATCGAGAGAGATGTGCTCGTTTGTGATTGTGCGCGCGTGACAACGTGCAGGTTAATTTAGTTAGTAAGCGAATGTTATCAGCCGTTTATGCAGCTGATAAAACGACTAACCTTAGTTTGCACAGCTGTCTAATAAATTTCTGTCGCAATCAGTGATTCGCCTGTCGGGCGAAATTGACCTTATTGTTAATATTATTGTAGTTAATATTATTATTACTTATTACGCTCAAGCCAGGCGCAATACACATACAAGTTTCGAATACAGGCGCAGTTCTGTCTTCTTGCGAGTGAGTGCCGATAATTTTTTTCGAGCAAATGGGGCACAGCGTGTCGTTTACAAAAAGCAGCTTGGTGTCTGCCACTGCGGATACGGTGGCATAGACATGTTGTAAATCCGGTTTTCTATTGGATGGCGCATATCAGCATGCAGAAAGAGAATTTCGGGTGGTGGGTCGATTCCTTGTTGAAAAAATGGATATATTCTCTCGCCCAAGCCGTTGCTTTAAAAGTGAATCCAAAGTACAAGTGCCCAAAAATGGTGGTATTAGGTAGTGTGCGCTCTTTCCCGTTTCTTGTTGTTTTCTTCCTGTTTGTTTTGGGCAGCGTCTCAATACATTAACATAAGGTCACTGTCTCGTTAGACGGAAACACCTAAACATTTTTGCAGTAGGTAGAGTCATCTGCGTTCGGCGTTCTTGGAAGTAGTCCCCTTCCGAGGTGATCAAAAAGCACAGTGCTACTTCATCTTTCTTTTCCTTTTATTAAACGTGCGACATTTAACGGTAATGCGCGAAGGCGACTATTACAAGCTTTTGAGCTGTAGTCGTTTTTTATTGAAAGTTGCACACGTGGCTCCACTCTCGTGCGGCCGAGACGTGGACTGTCAGAGTATGGTCATTTATTGGACAATGCCAGGGCTACTACTTTTGTTTTCTCGCGAAAAAACCGTCCCACCCCCCTAGTCGGTCAAATAACAGTCATAACCTTACCACAAGCAAGACAAATTGGCTTTGTGCTTTTGAAAGCGGATAGTGATAGTCTATCAACTCTTTGTCTTTGGATCTTAGCACTTGCTTTCTTTCAAGCCCATGCTGCCCTAGAAAAAAGTCGGCAGAAATTTTTTTCTGGTTACAAAAAGCATTCTCAATAGGAAGTTAACATTTTCGACAGTATTCGTCTGCTCCCGCAGTGCGACGTGTGTGGTGGCGTTGTGTAGAGATTCGGGGGAATTCCTAAAAAACGGTCAAATACGATATTGAGCAGGTGATTGCTGCACTCTCGTTAAATGCTAAACGCTTTTTGGGTGGCATGACACAATTTACACACCCTTACGTTGTCATTTTCTTGGCACATGAAAAATTTGTGCTCTTCAAATGAATGTTCTGTGGTGCAAGTGCTGCATTGTTTTGCTTCTTTTATTTAATGTACTAAGCTTGGTAATGCCGCTAGTGAGACATAATAGAGCACAGAGAAAAGGCCCAACTGCACGCGGCATGGTCTTATCCTTACAATAAATTCGCTAACGAGACAGATCACGAATCCAACTACAAAATGATATCTCGAACCAAAGGAATGTGGGAAAAACCACTAGGACACACTAAGTTCGACAATCTTATTGTTAATAGGTGATTCAAGGGTGACGCAAGGCGACAACTGATGCATATGACGGCGTGCATACGACTAGACCATCAATAGAATAACATGACTTTAGTGAACTAAGAACCAATATGCAGGCCATGCGGTAAAACTTTATTATAGGAACACATTTTCAGCATTGTTCGTACAACTCAACGCTTGAAGCCTGTGTATATTTGCGGCGGTACGTATATGTTTTATTGCTGCATGGCCCCCTTTGGTTATTAGCCTGCGTAACACCGTGACTAAACTTCGCCTCATCGCACGCACATTTAAGCCTTCTTGAAAACAGAACCAGGACTATTCAGTCACTGGAATAGCCTTTCATTTATTTATCACACAGTCCCATATTCGCTCGAGGAGGATTATAGCGGGGAGCATGTATACACGCATTAAAACTTTTTTCAAGGTAACATTTTAAGAAGTGATACCCAAACCAAACAAGATCTAAAACAGAGTAACAAAGCACCAGGGGCCGAATTCACAAAGCTTTTCGATCGTAAGTGCTGCACCACGATTGGCTGACACCTGCTTCTGCGAACAGTTTTAGCATGAGAACGTTTTTGTGAATCCGGCCCCAGTATGTAGCATACAGCAGTTACCATGATCCTAAAAGAAAAAGATTTTGAAATTAAAGGCGTGTAAAATTGTTATACATTACCAGGAATTTGGTGATGATGATGATGATTTATTGGCATCCCCTTTGAAACGGGGTGGCGACAAATAGTCCCCTAGCCTGCTTGATTTAATCAGGTATACTACACCTGTTCTTTATCTCGCATTTTTGTATACCTTTTTCAAAAATTTAGCTTGTACCGCTGCCTATAATTTTAAGAGATCAGGTCGTATCCATCTTTTCCCTGCTTTTTTTCCACCAGTACTCTAATCGTCTCTTGCTGATCTCTACGGCTGATCTGTTTATGTTTCCTTCCACTTTAAACCCAAGCGCTTCTGGGAGTTGCACGTTACCTACGGTTCTCGCTGGGTGGATCCCGTCGCATTCCATTAGGATGTGCTGAGTGGTCTCTGGATCTTTACTGCAGCATACACATGTCTCATCTAGTTCCGAATATTTGTTCCGATATGTTTTCGTCCTTAGGCAACCGGCTCGAGCCTCAAATAGCAAGGCACTGCCCTTTGTGTTATCGTACAGATTTTCCCTTCTAATTTCTTTCTTCTCATTCTTGTAAATCTCCATTGTCCTTTTCGTTTCCATTCTTTGCATCCAATTCACGGTCTCTATTTCTCTCACTTTCTTTCTGATGACCCCTGGTTGTCTATTTACAGTTTCGATTATCCTGTACTTGGTTGCCAACTTCCTTGACCTTTTCCTCCATTCTGTGTCCACGCTTTTCATGTAGAGATACTTGTGCACTTTAGCCGCCCATTTATTTTCATCCATGTTCCTGAGCCTTTCTTCAAAACTAATTTTGCTTTGTGCTTCCCTGACTTCAAAAGAGGCCCAACCCATGTCTCCATGCACTGCCTCATTTGTCGTATTACCGTGTGCTCCCAAAGCCAACCGGCCTACTGATCTTTGGTTAACTTCTAAACCCGCCAATATATCCGATTTTAAGCATATAATGGCATTTGCGAATGTTAGCGCTGGCACCATTACTCCTTTCCAGATTCCACGCACCACCTCATACTTATTGTGGCCCCACAGTGCTCTGTGTTTCATTAATGCTGCATTCCGCTTCCCCTTTATTTTCAGATTATCTTGGTGGTTGCTTGAGTAATTCTTTCCTTCGTTTATGTGTACGCCGAGGTACTTATATTGCTTCACTATGGGTATTACTTGCTGTTGAATTGACACCACGAAGTTACTCGTGTGTTCATTAAAGATCATAATCCCTGATTTCTCTGTGCTAAACTTAAGGCCTAGATTTGTCGCTGCGTTCCCACAGATATTCGCAAGTATCTGTAAATCTTTTTTATTGTCCGCTAGTAGCACAATGTCGTCTGCGTACATCAATCCAGGGACCTTCTGTTGCACCATTTGTCCATTACGCATGTAGGATAAATCAAAACCTAATTCGCTGTTTTCCAGTCGTCTTTCTATGCCCTTGACGTAAAGCGTGAACAACAATGGTGACAGAGGGCATCCTTGCTTCAATCCTTGGTGAATTCCCACCATTTCATTTCCTTTTCGACCTTCCCATGCCACTTGTACTTGGTTGTCTCGATATATCTCCCTCAGCAGCTCCACGAAATCGTCATCTATGCCTTCGTATTGAAGAATATCCCACAACAATTCCCTGTCTACGTTGTCATAAGCTCCTTTAATATCTAGAAATGCTACCCATAAAGGTCTTTTCTGAGCTACTGAAATCTCTATGCACTGAGTTAGTACAAACATATTGTCTTCTAAGCGTCTGCCTGGCCTGAACCCATTCTGTAGTTCCCCCAATACACCGTTTTCCTCCACCCACTTCGACAGTTCTAATTTTATGGCTTGCATTGCCATTCTATATATCACCGACGTTACTGTAACTGGCCTGTACGAGCTCGTCTTATCCTTATCTCCTTTGCCTTTGTAGATGAGATTCATCTTGCTTTCACGCCATCCAACGGGAATATTCTTTGTTCTAATCACTTGCTCTATGGCATTAGTCAGCAGTGCCTTGCTTTTTGGACCGAGGTTTTTGATTAGCTTTATTGGGATTTCATCGGGTCCTGCTGCCGTGTTGTTAGGGACATTTTCTGCTGCCTTTTTCCAATAGAAGCTTTCTATGCTGAATTTTGATCTCTCAAGCCTCTCTGTTGTTGCTGGATCTGTTGTCTGAACTACACTTTTTCTCGTACCGAAGTTATGCCTGATAACGTCTGTGATGTACCGCAGCGCATCATCGCCTTCATAGATGTTACCGTCTTCATCCCTTATAGCCGTTTGCGAGTTTCTAGTTGGAGCTCCGAGTGCTTTTATATGGTTCCAGAATCTTTTTGGGGCGCCTTTGTCTCTTTTGTGAATGTTATGCACCCAACGTTCACTTGCGCATTTAATTTTCTCTTGCACGAGCTCACTCGCAACCCTTTTCTTTTCTCTGTATGTATTCCATCTAAGGAGCACCTCTTCTTCTTGTAATCCCAACTTTTTCGCTTCTCGATGAACCCTAGATGCCTCTTTACGCTCTTCTATAGCTTGTTTAATTTCCTTGTTCCACCACTTACGTGGTTTCCTCTTTCCAATCCAACAATTGTATTGCCGTGTCCGCCTTATTTCATGCTGCATAACCTCCACCAGTTCCTTATATTCCCAGACTTCTGTAGGAAAAGCCTCAATTTTCTTCTCTATGTTGTTTGCGATCTCTGTTATTTGCTCGTCATTCATGTTCTGCGCTGGTATCTCTCCCAAACTTTAATGCTAAACGTCTATGATCGCTTCCCAGGCTATTTTTTCCATTTTCGTCTATTATCATTTGTTCCAGTTGTTCGTAGACCATTTCTGAGACTAAGGCGTAGTCGATACATGACTGCCTGTTTCCGCATTGCCACGTTACCTGTCCATGACACTTATTTTCCCTGTTAACTACTATAAGGTTCTGTTCATCACACAAATCCAGCACTAGAGAGCCGTTGTAATCCGTTGTTTGGGACATCGCCGAACAGCGCCTCTAGCGGCCGCCTCTGAAAACATACGCGTTTTCTACGGTAGAGCGTCTTTTTTTTTCCAAATAACTAATCATAGAAGCCATGTTTTAAAATATTCCCGTGGAAATAGGCTCTTGGCGCTTAGCCCGAAATAACATGCAAGTGGTACCATTACTTACAGCAGAAAACTCGTTCCAAATTGCGGGCGAAGTTTCAATTATGGGAGTCTATTGAAAAGTCAAAATTTTGGAGGCTTTTTTGGCCAGTAAAAAGCAATTTGCGATGAAACTATTGCTTTGACTGACGTATTTCTGTGGATTTATCAACTTCAATGATTTATCAACTTCAATGAATCAGCTTTCAGCTAGTTGCAGCAGCAGCTCTTGAAATGGCAAAGAAGTCCTTCCAAAATCGCAGTTTTCATAACAAGGTCGCGGAATTTATTGTGGTACATATAAAAGCCTAGTTTTCGCCAACAGTAGCGCTTCGAAGCGGTAGCCGAGCGTGTTGAGCGACCACAGATCAAGATCACTGATAACCACGATCGTGAGTTCGCAGGTTCGAAGCCAGCTGTGCCGCGCTTCTTCTTATCACATTGTCGCTCCTTAGTTTGGCAGTTTTCCACCCGATGGCATATTCCGAAATGCAGGACATTTGGTTACGGTTCTTGTTTAGTTCCTTTCTACTGCACCAACGTCTTCCTAAAAAATAGCTGGCAGGTTTCGAGAACATGCGAACGTGTTTCCAAACATCTTTTGCACTTTAGGTATATTGTATTTTGGAAAATAAACGCAGGTAACGTGTTTTGAAAGTACAATTTTTTCTTAAGGTGAATATTTATGAAGACATTACTAAGAAATATTTTGCCTTTTCAGCTACGTCGTGGGAAAGGCGTATGTTGTGCAACTCTTGTGCGGCTTGAAACATGCCACAAAAATAAATAGCGCCCAGTGTGTGCAATTAAAAGACACAGAAGTAGAAAAGTTGGCTGCAGCCCCAGACGTAGTATTTTTACAAAGGAATACAGTTGACGCTATTTGACTGAGTGTATTTGCATTATATCAAAGCAGAATTTTTGCGTATACCTGACCTTCAGTGCAAATGAAGGATATCCGAATTATTGCACAAGCATGTTTGCTTAGTACAAACCAGTACCTCGAAACATAAACATTCTACCCTCAGTATGCAGCGCACGTGTCCTATCATTTGAACCATTCCCATATACCTTCACAAAATTCCAGAAATACTAAAAGTCTTCATATCATTTTACCCTTTTACCACAACTTACGCAGAGGAGTATTGGAAATTATGCGAAAAGACTCTGGGACGTGTTAATGTAGCCTGTCGTGTAAAAATAGAGAACGACTCCAATCACAGACCACACCCGATTTGAATTATGCCCACAAAGTTGTGCAAAAATACACTGTTTTCGGCTACAATTACAGAAGTTGCCATATAGCATTCTGCTGTTCTGTTCTTGACTAACTCTATTGCTGAATCAGGTCACAGCACCATGATATGATTACTGGTGCAATTCTTTAGTAATTATGTGCGAATATTCTCCTACCCTAAATTTAACATGTTTGAATAATTGAAGAAACATGAGAAAGGACCGTGGCGGTTTGCAGAAATGTTCCTTTATTATAATCGTTTATGACCCATATCGGTATGGTCGTTTTGTAATGATCACGCCAGCGTGCACTGAGCATCATTTATCATTTTGTCTACTGCCTATAAATAAAATACAAAAGTGTCGTTCCTTGTGTGTGAGTAGCACAATGGCAGCTGAACCTTTCACATGGTCCTACTAAGCCAAACCTTTCCTTTTCTGCCCTGGTGCCACAGGACATGTCAATTTCACACTTGATTTTTGCCCTTTCGGTTTCCTAGAAAGCATAGGGAGGTACACAAGACCAACAGGCGAAATTTTGAAGTATTCCTGAGATTTGAGTAAAATTTCATAGGCAATGTTATTATCCTTTATTTGTTTACAAATTTATTACACCTCATTGGTGATAATAATGACGTACTACATAGTAGTTCAGTTCTTATACTTAATACATCATGTCTGAGATGGCTGTCCTGAAAATTAACCAGGTGTAAGCATTGCAAGACATTGTCTGGAAGGCCATTCGTTAAAAAATGTGTGCAGAATAAAGAAAATACAGGTGTTCAATGGCACAGTCACCGTCAAAAGTTTACGCGGCCGAGATTCTGCGAATAAGTTCATTTTCAACGCAGCTACGCCCACAGCCAGTAAAAGTATGCAAAACTTTTGTTTACTCTAGACTAGTATACGCTGTAAATCCGAATGCCACGATGCGTGCCTCAGGCGTAGAAATATAATATTTTTTCAGCTTGAGGCGTGCGAAAGCTTTGGACGCTGACTATACGTTCTGAAGGCCAGGCTGCTTTTTAGCTTATACGTGATGACAAGCGCCGAGCTCTTGATGATGGAATATTAGAGCGTAGAATTGTAGAACTTGTAGCAAGGTCAGGTGACTTCACGACGCAAACCTAGCGATAGAAGCTCAGCATGCTTTCTGTTTATTAACACTGATGATAAATGAATAGTCAGAGTAAATTAATGTTACTGCCCGTTTCTGGACAGACTCGAGTGTAATGCATACGTTCTATATCACTGAAGGTTCCATGCTAATTCCATACAGGGCATTCATATTCTAATTTTGGCCTGTATTACGCCTACCGAATCTTTAGCAATGAGAAGAGGTACGCAATTGCTTCTTGGGATGTAGCCGAGGCCATGGTAGATGGGATTAGTAATGCGGTATATGTGAGTAGGCTGACGGGGAATATTACATGAAGTACGCCAACGTACCTAGGTTAAGTCACGGTGGAAATTACAGAGCCCTTTATTGTATATATGTTGAAGTCATGTGAGAGTGTCTCTGCTAAAAAGTTATGTTTAATATCACGACTGAATAGCCTTCTGTTAAGCTGTTGGTAAAAATACTGTGTACGAAGTTCAATTGTGGTTTAAACTGCAACGTTATCAGCGTTTCTATAAGAAAGCGACTACAAGTCCATCTTTCTCGGGCGTTCATTTCACCTAGGGTACCACTGCCTGACTCGTGACAATTATATTTTTAAATCTGCCCCGATGACGTTAGTTACGTTGCGGAAAAAATAAATACCCTTTCTAAAGAATGAACCATCACAGCTTCCCGACAAAGCGCGGTACGTTGGCGCAAGTCGTCATGTGTGATCACGATAAGAACGACCACCCGTCGTTAAAAATGACTAATCACTCCCCGGTTTTTCTTTTTTTGTCAAGGACGCGACTAACCCGTAGAAGGGCAATCCCGACTTTGGCATGATGCTTGCGACTTTTCTGATTCCGGACGAGCGCGTTCTTTGTGTATAATTCAGGCGCCTCGCATCGAAAGGCTTACACCTTTAAACAGCGAAAGGCTTTCACAGTCACTTCGGTAGCTCCACGAAAAACGCGGAAAATCAGTCCACTTTCAGCATAAGCGCTCTGACCCAAGACACATATTTGCGAGAAAGGAGCTCCTATATTACCCATAGCGAGAAATGTATCCACAAATTACACCTCATTATACCGATGTGTTTATGAGCCGCACTCTGGTGCCTATATTCTGTATTATGACAAAAAAATATAGTTTTTGCAGTGTCAGTAGCCTAAACGTAAAATAGGAAATTGAAGTCATCACAAAGACTGTCATATATCATAAATTGCAAGTAAAAAAAACTAAAACTGTACTTCATAATACTCGCAATGCAAACTTTGATGCATGTGATTCATTTCAATTTCCTATCTGTTCCGACCGGCCGTTGTTTCTGAGTGGCTATGGTGTTGGGTGGCTGAGCACGAGGTCGCGGGATCGAATCCCGGCCACGGCGGCCGCATTTCGATGGGGACGAAATGTGGAAACACCCGTGTACTTAGATTTAGGTGCACGGTAAAGAACCCCAGGTGGTCCAAATTATTCCGGAGTCCCTAACTACGGCGTGCCTGATAATCAGATCGTGGTTTTGGCACGTAAAAGCCGATAATTTAATTAAAATTTTAAAACTTAGGTGTTGCTAATCGTAGTGTTTAGGGGGAATAAACATGCACTCTTAGCGCGCGCAGAAACTTCACCGGTTTCTAGCGAGGGAGCTTCGCGCCGTGACGCAGCAGACCCCTTCAAGCATTGACAGTGCAGCATGCTGCCGGCCGAAATATACGGGCGGTGGGGTGAAACTCGGATGTGGCAGGGGCTGCCGTTGCAACGCGAGTATAATTGGATGTGACGGACGTTCGCGCCGAAGATTAAAAAGATTGTTGATATTAAAGCGACAGCTGTGCACTATGACGTAGCCAAACATGGCGGGTTTTATTGGTGGATCATGAACGCTATCACAGAGAAGGTTTACTGCAAAGCGTTATATGGCGGGCAGAGGCGCGGTGGGGTTTAAAGCGATAGCCCTGCGGCGGCCCATGGGCAAAAAAAATTGTACCTTAAGTATCCTTACGTGATTTGAATGCGAAAGCATTATCACTCCTCTTAGTCATTACCAATAAAGACTTCTTAAGTATTACAACCTGTTTGTGATCCTTCCTTCGATTTCTTTTCTCTGCGTTCATTAATCACCAGACCACAACCATTCAGAACTCATCGCCAAGTAGCTACGAGTTGATATGGTGATCCACTTTAATCCACCTTAACCAAATTTAATTCATTGTAATTTAGTCTACTTCACCTTAATTCACTTGACTCCACCTTAAGTAACTCTTCTCTAACTTGTAACTTTATTTCACTTCACTGTAATTCACCTTAATTCCCAATAACTACCCATAATTACTACTAATTAACGTTGTCATACCATTTACTATCTTCTGTATGACTACTGATTTCATTCAAGACGCTGATGAAGTCACATTGACTTTTGATACCACTCGTTGTGGATGACGCCGGCTTTTCTGCCTCATGGCTCATGTAATGCTTTCGCATTAATGACTACTGTAGACGACAACGGTCCGTCTGTACGGCGCAGAGTAAACAGCTTTCCCACTTTCATTGAGATTTGCGCAGCCCCGGTGCGCAGCGTCCCGTCATGCTCAGAGTTGCTGCAGATAGTTCTTGCGCGGCGACGAGGGCGAGCGTGTATCATTGCTCGAGTGCACGCGATAGGAGTGAGACCGCTGCTCCGGCCAAAGCGGCCAGATGTTCTTCCTGACGCCGTGGTGGGAACGCGCCTTTGCCGATACGGATGGCACAAGAGCTGAAGCAAGTGGTATACCGGCGTTGTTTCCGCCATGTTCTCTGCTCTGTGCCGAGTAGAGCGACTTATATCACTTGTCACGACGTGACGACGCTCGGCCAACGGCGGTGCCGGTGGCGCGAGGAAAAGAGAGGCCCTGCGTATACAGGGGCACTATCCCTCACCAGTACACGGGAGCCCAAGCCCAGAGTCCACTAAAGTTTGCTTAAGAGATTTAATAGTGGAGATGTGGTTTATGGTAAATGAAAAAAAAATAATCACGATAAGTAAGCCAGAGAGTGTTGATTCCACTGTCAATCTGCATCAAATCGACAAATTTAACACATGAAAACTTTTCTATAATCGCAATGCGCATCACTTATGCTAAAACACTGCGTTGGGTCTCATGTAAAGCTTTCATTGTTGTTGTACTTCCTCTATAATATTTATTTATTAATAATGTAATAGTAGTAGCAGTAGGGGTAGTAGTAGCAGTAGTAGCACTGATGGGACTTCAGACCCCCCCCCCCCCCCCGAAATTATTTCGTGCTGGCATGAACCGCCGACCAGAACAACCACCGGCGCCGGGAATAATTCTGGATTTTGTCCACAAGGTCCTTTTCACGCTCGAAAACAGATTTCGGCACGCACATTGCGAACTCGGGCTGGATTTCGTCGCAACGCCCTTGGCACCTGGACTCGCATAACGCAAGGAGCCCCATCCGAGCACAAACTTTCAAGGGTTTTTCGATAGCGAGCGGACGCGTTGCGGCATTTCGCAGCGGCCGCGGAATCTACGGAGCGCATGGAATTCAATTCCGAAACTTTATGAGTATAAAGTTCTCATAAACTTATGACGCGAAAGGTGCACTGACATTTCCAAAGGCGTGCTTTAGATTTTCAATTCTGGAACTTTATGGGTTTAATGTTCTTATAAACTTGAGCTAACATGCGCGCACTGGAGCCCTCGTGTCCAAGCCGTTCCAGAAATGGAAGGCCGCGCTCGCAATCTTCCGCACACACGAAAATACTAAATATGACCGTGAATGCCAGCTGGCAGCTGATAATTTTCTCCAAACATTTTCAGGAAGGGCGCCCGATGTGATCAATCAGCTGGACCAGGGCAGGCAAAGTGAAATAAGAGAAAACAGAAGAAAGTTAACGGCCTATTTTTGAGGCGGTTCTTTTTTGCGGACGACAAGGTCTGGCTCTCCGTGGCCATAGAGACAGTGGTCCTATGGATTTAAGCAAATCCCCTCTGAAAATATTGGTATTTTCAGAGCGCTTCTTCATTTGCGAGCTGATTGTGGAGCTACATATCTGAAGAACCATTTGGATGTTGCCCCAGTAATACCTCGCATTTGAGCCCAGATGTACAAAACCAAATTATAGAAATTTGTGATGAAATTATCAAAGAAAGCCTAGATGCAAAAGTAAATGGTGCAGGCCGCTTCTCCATATTGGCTGACGAAACGACGGATATTTCCGGTATCCAACAGTTTACTGTTCGTGCAAGGTACCTAAACAAGGATGCCAATGACATCGAAGGAGTACTTTTAGGTTTTAGCACCGGAAAAGATGTTCTCTCTCATTGCGACTGCAGGTTCTATGTAAATGTGTAGAAACGGCTTCAGATTCTAGCCACCGTTCCAGTGACCACTTCAAGCGCAGATAGTATATTTTTAACATGAGATTAGAAAAACTACTTGCGCTCTACAATGTCTGAGGAACACATGGTTAGGCAGGCAAAGTAAAATACGAGAAAACAGAAGAAAGTTAACGGCCTATTTTTGAGGCGGTTCTTTTTTGCGGACGACAAGGTCTGGCTCGACAAGGATGCCGACGTCCACAGAGACGTCGGCCTCAACGTTTCCGAAGTCATTGACCGCTTCACTAAACTTCCCCGCCGATTGAAGTTTGTCCTTTAGATAGGGAAGCGGCAAAAATCAATGCAAGTAAAGGTTCTGTTCCTTCAGGTCCATAAACGCGTAATTATGAAAACGTATGACTGTTCATTAGTTTGTAAAACCGCAGAAATTATCGCCGTTTATTCAAACAGGTAGCATCATGATCAAAGCTATCGTGTGAAAACGAAAATTACGAGGCCATCAATAACCAATTTTTACCGACCTTGTTTTTTGAAAGCCCGGCCCTCGCGGCGTTTCCCAACACACACACTCGGATATTGGGTAGTTTAACTTGCCGCATCATCTGTGGCTTTCGTTTGGTCTTTCCTTTTTAGCTACCCGCTTTTACTTCTGTTTTGAGCCGAAGCAATACCCTTCCTTAATTTTGGGTGCAGAAAATTTGTCGCCGCTCTGCAGGCAGTTAAATGACACACTTTCGTACTGATTTTTGCATTATTCCTCTATTATCTACCCATATGGTGCTGTCGCGACCGCCGCATGGCCCAAGTACATATCACGAGTTACTTTCAGACATAGCGCAAAAAAGTACGCACAACACACACGAAGACACGACAGACGCGGACGAGCGCTACTACCAACAGTTTATTTCAGTCAACAAACCCTCCGATTTATAAGGTGAACCACGTACACCAGTGTCACGCCCCTTTCCCATGCGAGGTGATAAAAAGAAATCTAAAAAAGTTAGCAGTACTATGTCCCTCAGGTAACAGAGTTCAAATAGTTCAGTTCGGCACTGTGCAAAAGAATTGACGCTTCGCTTATACAAATATCTGAGTTCTTGTGGATGTAGAATGCTTCTAGAGCCACCCGAGCCGTGTAGTTTGTTGATTTGCCTAAGATAGTGGTCTCATAAAATCGTGCCTAACCACACGTAAAACCACACGTAATGGTGTGGGCAACCAAATGTGCATACTTGTCCTTTTTTTCTTAACTTTTAGCGCATGCTCCCTGAGCCGGTCGTTTATGCACCGTTCGGTTTGGCCGATGTACACCTTCCCGTACAGCAAGGGGACGGAGTATACCACTCCTGTCGTACACTCCACGACGCGGCTATCTTGGCTGGTTTGGCAACCTCCTTTCCTGTCACTGCAAACTCGAGGGCAGAGCCTGGATAGCTTATTAGGAGCCGTGTAGACCACAGGAATACGATGTCTGTTCGCGACCTTCTTCAGGTTGTGCGAGACCTGATGCATATAAGGCATGACTACGGGTGTCGCCATCCATCGCTGGGTCGCAGCCCTTTCCGTTCCAGCTTTGTTCTTTACCCTCTGCAGGATAGACTCGGCCACCGGAACAACAAGCAACTCAGGGAATCCCGCTGCTAAAAGGCGACCAATCTGATTGTCAAAGCTATGCTGCATTGAATGCGGGCATGACTTAAGGAGCACAGCATCCAGACATTGTAATTCGATGCCCCTTTTTACTATTTTAGAGTGGGCAGAGTCAAAAGGCAGGAGACAATTCTTAACCCGTGGGAGGTACTCTCAGCAAACATGGCCTAAACTAAATTTTAGCCTGAGATCCAGGAATTGTAACCCCTCAGTTCCAAGCAATTCATGAGTGAAACTCAAACCCTGCCCAGCTTGAATAAAAACATCTAAAATACTCCCAAGGGCAGTGAAACCATCCTCTTTCTTTAAAAGAATTAAAAAGTCATCGACGTACCGAAGCAATTTGAATACCTTCCCCCCATTAAAAGCCAAATCAAGCGCACTGTCAATATCAGCTAAAAGTATGTCGCATAGAATCGGAGCCACGCAAGACCTAATACACATTCATCTACGTTGCAGAAAAGGCTGCTCGTTAAAAACAATAAATGTTACACTAAAATAAAATTCTAAAAGCGTTAAATTATGAACCGACAAGCAAGCGGAGTTTTGGAAATCGCATTCGCCACTCTGTTCAATGCACT
This sequence comes from Dermacentor silvarum, assembly GCF_013339745.2. Taxonomy (NCBI): domain Eukaryota; kingdom Metazoa; phylum Arthropoda; class Arachnida; order Ixodida; family Ixodidae; genus Dermacentor; species Dermacentor silvarum. The sequence continues at coordinate 84,277,568 of NC_051158.1, forward strand.
TCCTAACAGCAACTAAAAGCTCATCTTGAGGTACTGAATAAAACAAGTCCTAAACGTCCATAGAGAAGCCATAATCTATACTCTCGTTGTGTTTCACATATTCAACGACTTCTTCAGATTTCCTCACGCGGAAAGGATCAACAACCGTGAGTTACTTAAGGCTCTTCAGTAAAAACTGACTAACCTTATTTTGCCAAGCCCCCCCTTCGCTCTCAATGGTTCTGAAATGGACATCTGCCTTATGTGTTTTTGCAGAAAAAAAAACCTTCAGACTGTTTCCCTTACTATTTCTAATAGCACTAGCAAGATCATTCAATTCCAAGTCATTACAAAATTTGATGAACTTAGTCTTAACCCTCACTGCACTTTTTTTAAACAGCCACAAAGTTCGTGTCCACTGCCGCTTGGGTTTTTCCATTGAACATGCATTTCGGCATCACAACAAATCCACCCTCCTTGTCAGCTTCTAGGAGAACTAAACTGTTCTGCCAAACTGAAAGTAACTATGTTAGACCAACTAGCCCAACAGGCGGTCCTTCTAGAACATATCACGATTTCTGCGATCATAGTTTTGTTCTTGCCGGGATCGTCTGTCTTTCTATGCCTAAAGCTACTACTATGTGTGACTGCGCAACATGTCTATTTGTCTTGTTTGACGCATTACATACAGTGACGTTTGCTTAAATACGTGGATTTATTGGATACTTATACATATATTTAAACATCTTGTTGCGAGGCTTTGTGTATACAAACAGTGAATTTTGTTACCAGTGACAATTTTGTGCCCTTTATCAAGTTGTATCTTCGCATCTGTATATTCCGTTCTATTTTCGCAATTCTAATCTATACATCTTGCAGAACTGCTTCTTATATGTACTGACTGCTGCGACTATATTATCGGTGCAATACAATACACGACCGGTAACAACTGCTCATGCGCAATCTATTGCAACGAAGGACAGCGCCATTGAGGTTTTTCTCTGGCCGTTGCATATGTACAGTCACGAGCAAAAGTTTGTAGACCAAAGGTATGGTGTTATGGTATGATAAAACTTTATTACGGTCCCTCGGAACGCGCGTCAGCACGTAGCGGGCCGCTCCGACGTCGGTACAGAAAGGCTGAGCCTCTCTGCTGCCACGATTTTATTTTTTTTCCTTCGCAGCCTGGGCATTCCGGCTGAAATCAAGAGCGCAAGCCTACGTGCGCGTGATGGACCAATACAACGTATTAAGCCAATTCGGGGCCGTGCAGCTGCGCTTGAATATATTTAATTTTTTGCTGATGCCATGGTCTCCAAACTTCTGCTCGCGACTGTACAAAAAAGTAAACAAGGTTCTTTAATGACAAAGATTTATCAAAATATTTGTGCCAACTTGTTCTTTTCATGTCCTTTACGTTTTTCGCACCAGCTGTATGCACTGCTTTGCTCGTTTGGAATTCTATGATATTCTGATGTTCTAAAGTTTGTGTGATATTTTCTTTACTGATTAAATAGACAAAAAACGCGAAAGCATTGATATCAGTTATTTCTGCCACAATTTTTGGGACATACGAATATATTCTTTTATGAAAAAATGCATATTTTACTTGACAGTGGGTAGCATTCGGTAGTTTGTTTGCAGCCTCTAATATACAATGACATTGGCAATGACAATGCAGTTATTATTGGTGTATTTGAACCCTCTACAAATTCTATAAGGAGGAGGCCGCGCTGCAACGTGAACCCCCCTCTCCGAACAAAATTTTTGGCTACGCCATTGTGCAGTGAAGCAGGTATTCGAATACTGACCAGTTACAGATGATTTTCTGCATTTACACCCGTCGCTTACCAAGAACTTAGAAAAGGTGTTCGGCTGAAATGTAGCAAATTTTCTTTACAAAGCCACTAATTTACTTTGTTCACAGGAACCTCCCTGAGAAAACTGACGTCAATCCGAGCTTTTGTTGACGTGATTTTACTCTTTGCGCTGTCGGCCATTTTCGTTATGGCGCGGTTTCGCCAAGGTCACTGCCAATGGCACCGAAAATATAGCCATGCACCTAAGGCTTTCGCCTTCGAAAAACAGAAATTCCGTGGCAGTGAACATAACTCGATCAAGCACCTGCACGCAAATGCACAAATGGACTCGTAAACTGAGGCCAACCGAGATTAAGGGTGTCAATCATGCGAATGCATATTCTGAAACATGCGCCCATCGCGACCATTTAGCAAGCTTGTATTATTATTTTAGAATCAGCTTTCGACAAATGAAGCGACAAAAGGGCATTTTTGGTTTTTTGATTCGATCGGACAAAAAGTTGGACGAGGAAAAGATGGACGGAAGGAGGGGGGGGGGGGGGGGAGGCGGAGGCCGCTCTTTCAAGATTCTGCACCCGCTTTCTCGAAGCGGGGCTGAGCCTCTAAACGACTATCAATAGCAGCAAAACTGCTGATTCACAGTAGACTAGCTGGCCGCTCGTCTTATACGCGCGGCGGTTATCAGATCAGTTATTCCTGATTCGTGCTCGTCCATGCTCGACGGTGAAAGCTGTTGGCGTGGTCCTTTTTTTTATTTTTTTTATTGTTAAAACGTGTATTCTGTTATCGTCCAGTACACTTCGTGCGTCATGGCGCGAATTTCGAATCTTAAAGGTCCGTACGCCACGTGGTGTAAAAGCTGTGAACTAAAGACGATGTCCGGAATTGCTGGGGTTGTGAGGCTAAACCATCAAAGAATAGCTATTTACCAATGAATATCCCAAAGAGACGGCTTCAATTTTTATTCAATATACGCTGCTGTTTGCGATTTAACATATAGTGACGATCACTGCTTTTGCAGCTCTTACCCTGGTGTTCATGTATCTTTTCAGTCACTTTGAAGTATCGAAAAAGTAACAAATTAACGAAATCCAATAAATTAGCTTATAATGGGATCATAAAAAACAACCTTTCCGGGAAACCATCAAGCATATCACGTCAGTTATTCTAGGCATCAAACGAGATGAGAATACCAATTGTATCCTCCAACATTTATCAAGATGGCTATGCCTATTCACGGTCAGTTGCTATAGAGAATTACGACTGTGTCAGCGGCTGCATCAAGTTATGAAGCTCGGCCCTCACATTTATCTACACTGAAGTGCAGTTGTTCACTCTGGAGATCAAGCAGATCAATTCAGTCTGCGCCTGCCATTTGGATCAGCAACTCGCTTGTCGCCTCTCTCTAGTGTTCTTACGGATTGTTTTTACGGGTTGAAAGTTCTAGAAACTGGTTTGCTAAAACCGTTGCGGTAAGTTTCCACATGCACTAAAGAATCCTGTAATCTTACAGAGAACATCCAATTTTATTTACGAAAACCACAATAACTGAACCTTGCCGATGTTCAAAACGCTGTCACTGTTGGGCTCCGAGTTTAGGAAAAATATTATTATTAGAGTGTGCCATCTCTTGTAGTCCCACTTCGGTTTTCAGAACAGGGGTATATTTTCAGTGGTAGGAATTCCAATTTCTCGCCGCACTCCAAAAGGTAGATGAAATGTAATGTTTTTCAATAGGCATGCCTTTCATGTTAAGCGCTGGTTAATTTATATTTCCGTGTCCTTCGTCTCTTTTTAGAATTTTTAGTTTACGTTCGTATAGTATATAATTTATTCGCTTTATTACTCTCGTTCTTTAATTGTACACGTGTATTGTTCCTAATTATTTGCTATGTTCACTTTATTACTTTGTGCTCCTTGCAATATCGCCAATAATGTGTTAAACTTTTATGGAAGGGTGCTTTCTATAGTTTCGGTATTGAGTAGGAAGGTTTTGGCTAAATGTTTTCGGGCAACTGTCAATGCCGTATGGTGGTTTAGAGCAGGGATAAACGATGACGAATAACTTTGGTATACGCCTTACGTTTTTTTTTTTGGAAAGCTGTTGAGAGGAGAAAGACTGATGCAACGTCTACAGCACATGATGTAAAGGAAATAAAATTTCCTCCCATGGTTCACATATGACGAGCGCTGTCGGTACATGCAGAATAATGAGTTGCATGAGGTGAACCTTGATGCCACTTTTCTGCCTGTAATTTGACCGCTATTTCTGAAAGAATTCCCGCAATGTATTGGTTCATTTTGATTCGCCTTAATCTCAGTTTGTTTGTATATTTATGACAAAACAAACAATTGATATATATATATATATATATATATATATATATATATATATATATATATATATACCCAGTCTTTACATGGTTAATTACTATCGTGTTAATTATAGGTAGGATGACCGCTGACCCTTTTGTGTCTTCGGGACAGATATCTGTACTAATCGCTGAATGAACCAATAAATGGCTCGATGTTGATGCAATGAGAGATAGCACTAAGTCCAATTATTTCGATGTGTGTTTCACGTACAGCTTGGCCCAGCACAGGAACATGAAACGGGGCAGAGCCTGCGCGACGGCCCGTGTAATTCTGTGCAGGTGTCACGGCAAAGTTCTACGCCTAGCTTTCTATGATTTACATAATGCGCTTGCCTCCTCGCCACGTTTCTGCAAATTAGGCGGACTGTAAACGTCCTTCTCTTTGTTCTCGCTATTGTTCTTGTAAATTTTCTTGTTCTTTGTTCTCGCTTGTCTTTCTTCTCGCTATATTGTTATATCGAAAATTGATTGCCGATACAAAAGGCTGGTGTAATTCAAATTGGTTTTAGGGAAGCAGAAAGAAATTTCACGGGACGGCTACGAATGCATAACGCGAAGGTTAGGACCTGAGCAATAGTCGAGCCTAGGAATTTTTCCTCGCGTTCAAGAGGCCACTGATTTTATTTGGGCTATGAAGTCCTTGTTTCTTCTGTATGATGATCACTTGAAAAGGACAAGTCCACTTGTCGAAACGTTGGCTCCTGCGCTTACCTTGTTCACGTGTTACTCATCGTCTTGAATTTCCATCACCCGCATTCCTTGTGATTTCCCAGATGTTTCATTGAGATTTCAGTGTAAAAGGTAATTTAGAGCGCCCTCGTTTAAAGTACTGAGCTCCTCTCCAATTCTCCAGTGCTAACCGGCCATCTAAAGAAACAGTGGCGCATGCCATCATGGTAAACACATTCTCGTTAACGTTATGGGGCTGTAAACCGTCGTGCAGCCAACGACGCATGAACAAAAAGGTAAGGCGAAACCGTGAGGCGTGAGAATGATGCGCCAAACGTTCCACTGTACTTCGGGTGCAATT
>NC_051158.1:84282871-84338132 GCF_013339745.2 Dermacentor silvarum
ACCTCTTTGGCCGCCTTAAGGTGGGCTGTATTGACGCAACTAAAGCAAAAAAAAAAGACAAGAAAAGAGCAAATTGGCAGTATCGAGTAATTGCTGAAATATTGGCACATCACGTATGCTTTTTGGCGGCTGAATGGAAAGGTATGCCATGATGAGGTTTGTAAATGAGCTAGCTGCTTTTCTACGTTAACGTGAAGGCTGCATCACAAATTTAACAAAAAAATACGGAAACGAAATTGATGTGGGCACATGCTTTGGTTTATTAGTACTTTTCGCCTGATAGGCGCTGTGTAGCGAGAAAGAAAGACGAGGAAAAGAAAGCCGGTCAATCGGACGCGCGTTCAGCTTGCTAAATTACATTGGGGCTAAAAGAAAGGATAGAATTAAAAGAAAATATCTCAGCGGGAGAGTGGACCCTGGGTGCATGCGGCAAGATGCACAGGACTATGAAGGGTCACGTTGAAGAACTTCTAGCTGGGCTAATTGGTAATGCATGCTGGTAACTTGCTTTAACATAGTGTAAAATGGTGGGAGGCGTCCTCCTGCTCCTGATTAGGGGGCACTTGTGCGTGCGAGTGCGTAGGTGCATCTGAGTGTGTTTTCTTGTGCTCTGAAATAACTTACCAAGATATGAACGGTCACTTAGGCCTGTGCACTTGGAAAACTGCTCTAGTGCAGGAATAGCTTCGTGCGGCGGCGTCTGATGCGGTCATTGTCCGAGTAGCTTTGACTGTAAACACGGTAGCGAGTCCAGCGGGCTTAATGTCCACAGAGAGAGGCGTTGGACGTCACCCGGAGCACAGGTGCTCAATGGCTTTCTCGAAGCTGCAGAAAACACAAGTACAACTATTGGCGGTTGTAATATTGGAGAAGAGGGTTTGTCAACCCCATTCCAGCCTAAATGGTACAGCATTGCTGATTTTGTAGTAGGAGAGGCGAGATGGCACTGGCAGCGGTAATGAAAGGCCCAGGTTAAGCAGCTGACAATAGTAAAGCTTAATAATTGCTATTAAATAAAGAAGTTACATAAAAATGCTGGCTGCTAATTATATTTTTATGAACAAATAAATGTGTAATAGGAAACACAGCGGGTGATGGTGTTTCTGAGAAAAAACAACTCATGGGAACAACAGAAAAGCAACAAGCTAAGGAAAATATCAAGCTAAACTCAAAAAGAAAAAGAATACAAGGCAGAACGTGTTTGTGGTTTGTATTTCAGTAAGCGTTTAGAGAATATGGATTTGGAACTGAATCTGTCCCTTGGGTCAGCGCTCTGTGGTTCCTGATCACGACCAGTCACGAGATTCGCACATCTCAAACACGGACTTCAGGACTCTTTTCCCCCGAAATCATGCGAGCAACTAGAGCTTGATAATCATGTTTAATCCAGCACGTGTTGCCCGGAACTTGCACCAATTTCTTTATTTTCTTTTCTTTTGTGCGTACTCTAATTGACATATATGCATAGTATCTGTAGTGACGTGCCTTTATTGCGTGCTGTTTACAAGGTTGCCAATTTTTCTTTTTTGTGTACCGACATAGACTTGTGTTCGCTCAGTCTATATAAGTTAAACGGTAATGTGTTGCTCTATTAAATAGAGAATATCTGAATACACGCTTAATGTCACATTTTATTCCTTGTGTTTATTTTGTTTTCTGTAGCGATTGTTTTTACTTTTTTGCTCACATTGCTTATATGCGCTGGAGTTTATTTTTGACGTTTGTGGCATATATCCGGCCATACGTTTTTTTTTTTCACATGCTCACATCATTTATACCACAACAACGACAACTATTAACGCTACTTTTGCTCCTATGACTAGTACTATTTAAGAGCACTACCAATACAAACACATAAAGCTACATACGGAATATCAGCTAAGTGTGCAAGGCTTTTTCGCCTGCGCGGAGGAAACGCGCGCCTTCGAGAACGCACTAGTTGGCTCATTATGGTAAAGGGGAACATTACGCCGTCAGCAGAGGCGTACCAACTATTTATCGAGTGGGGGGGGGGGGGGGGGGGGGCAAACCGCAGATCTCTCTCTCTCTCCATATATATACATACAATTACGAGTATAATAAGTGAGAGAGCCTGGAAATGCATCTGTCAGGTATTTTTATTTGTCACAATGGACCTATTTCTCCATAATACATGGTGAACCATCGAGGCCCGAAAAATTATTTGAATTTGCATTTATTTCTTGTCGCTATAAAATCTATATGTGATGCAGGGCCAAATGACATTCAGTGCCCAGAGGTCCCTGATCCAACCCAGTAGCAGCAGTGCAGCTCACAAAAAATGCACATTGGTTGCAGTAAATTTTACTCATTAAACAAATAATTTTACTTGGTGTTACAGTCTACAGCATAAATGTACCGCTAGTTAAGGTAATAGTACTGTCGAGCTTATACAGAATGAATTACAATCAACATAAGTTACTCTCAATACTAAAAAGAAAAAGACGGCAGAGGTGTGCGAACTTGCTGAATTACAACCCGATTTTAGTGAATATGTTTTTTTTTTCGAACAGTTGCACTAAATGTTTCAGTTTCCTGTAATTACATCGCATACTTTGAAAAGTTATCCGTATATTAGTGTTCCGTTTTAAACCGTGTCCCCATGTAATGCTTTGAAGCACTTGTTGCTGGAAACTTTAAAAAGCAGTAATTCATCAATACACATCTTACTTCGTCAGAAAATTTCATTATCCCCCGACATAAACAAGATGCCTTGTTTAGCTCACCGAGGACACCGGAGAAGCATCCTATACGCATCCCGTATGGTGCACGGGAACAAATGGGAAAACAAGGGTTTAGTAATTATCTGCAACACTTGCATTTAAACCAGAAAAGTGACATTTTCGCAACGCACTGCTCTTAAAATTCTCCCTATTTTCATAGAAATTCAAGTCCATATCTCATGCAATTGCTTTAGGAGTCGGGGAAAGCGGCGGTATGGCACCCTGGAACACTTGAATATTTAACTTTCTACAAAGGCTTGCAATGAACCTACAGAGAAAAAACATTTATCGCTCGTCACTCGGGATATAGTTTCGTACTTCCAATAAATATTAACACCGTCTCCCGCATAGTTTACTGAGGATACCGGGATTAACAACTAAATGCCGTGCATAAGGCATAAAAACTGGTGGAAAGCGAGTATTCAGTAGCGGTTTTTCGAGTACGTAAGCAACCACCTCAGTTCAAATTTTCGGAACACATCACAATAAGGTGGTCTGCATTTCTTCAAAATATAAAATATCTGCTGTTCTTGCTTCTGCCGGGAAACAAGTAGTAGGGTAGCCCTTATCCAGAAACCGCCTGAAAATGAAATCGATAAAAGCAGGAGTGATACAGGCCTTTAGAAAAAATTCACTTAAGTGTTCTATTGGCACTGAAATGGCTCTGCACGTTCGACCGAGGTCACTTTCACGAACATACCACCTCGCAGACCCACATGTAATGTCCAGTTCTGGGACCTTTGAGGTATCATAAAATTCTAATCCGTTAAAGTAATAATTTAGCGGATTAGGATTTTATATGCAAGTTCATTTAATAATGATACCCCAAAGGTCCAAAAACGGGACATTACATGAGGGTCTGCGACGTGGTATGTTCGTGAAAGTGACCTCGGTCGAACGTGCAGAGCTATTTCAGTGCCATTTCCGTTCTAAACCAGAATATGCCAGTGCTATCTATGAAAACCACCAGGTTAATATGATTAATTCCCTTGAATGGTTTATTGTTTCTGACTACTCCTATAATACAAGTGTCTCAGCCTTAAAGTCTCGGTTGTGTCTTCTCCCGCCGCAAAAGTGCTCGTCTTTTTTTAATTCTTAGGTTCTTTCATTCGCTGCCCACAAGTAACCAAATCATGATTCCAGCGCATCGTTTCTCCCCGCCATACGCATCCCAATGCTGTGCATCCACCCCGCGCCCATTCCACCACGTATTAGCGTTCTTTTTTTCTGCACACAGCCCGAGAATGGAACACCCTTCTTTCTGACATCGCCCTCATCACTGGCATTTGCCGTTTCAAAACTGATATTGAAGACCATCTTTCAAGTCACGCCACCTAACCTGTCCCGTCATTTTTCTACGTGCCCACCCCTCATGTAATGTCCCGTTCTGGGACCTTTGAGGTATCATGAATAAATGAATGAATTAATAAATAAATATGCGATAAGTCGTGATTACACAAAGAAATTCGACAGTTACACCTGTAAGTGGTTCGATTAGATTTTTGATGCTGATAAGATATATATTTTTACTGCAACGCTACGTAGACTATCTCTGGACGGAGATTCAATGGTTCCAGCATTTGATAATCCAATCATTCATGCAGGAAGGCACACCCATCGTTGGGCGTGGCTGATAAAAATACTTTATCCGGACCGCTCTCCTCGCCCGAAGGTTAAATATATCAAGCCAGTTGTTTTGTTTTTTCAAGTATGGTTAGGCGGTAATTTGTAACTGCGGGAACTGTCCAGCGCCAGGACTTCTGCGCAATGCAAGCGTGTATGGCGAAACTCGCGCGTCGCCCGCTACAGCGCGTCACGAGGAGGCACAATACTCGCTGCCCAAACCGGGGATCCGTATTAAAGAAAAGCATTAGTAACGTGGTGACTCTATTAAGAAATAAAAGTTAGCTTCAGTTGTAGTTCTGTTGGACTTTCCAGTGTGTAGCCGAACGTGCCCGCTTTCAAAAGTGTAGGGGGGGGGGGGGGGGCAAATGGCAAGCTTTGCCCCCCCCCCCCCCACTTTCAAAAGTGGGGAGGCCAGTGCCCCCCCTGCCCCCCCCGGTAGGTACGCCTATGGCTGTCAGTCAGCTACCCTGTCATTTACTGAAACCTTCACTTTTGAAAGTAACAAATCATTCGTAATTCGCTGCTTTCTTCTCCGTTGAGATGTAAAACGAAGGCAGTCCGAAATCGTCCCATCATACTCTGAATGAGATTCGACTGGTTTACGTGAAAGCTCCTTTAGACCTCCGCGCCGAAAACAGCGAAATTAGTTCGCCTTCACTCAAGAACTGTTTCGAAAGCCCGATAATCCGCCAGTCGCTCATGAAGAAAAGCGTCAATTTTTCGGTGGTGCAAAGTCACAGCGCTCTGGGAAACCGACTCTATAATTACTGACAGGGCGAAAAACTTGAAATGATTTTCACGTGCAGTGCACTGCTGGAAGCGTTCGTGCCCACACGATAATTGGACTCGGAACTGCTCCTTCCCGGGAAACAATTTTTGCCGAGAACGGTGCCATTTTATCTATTTCGGCGTTTCAACTACGTTCGGTAGACAGCCACGCCTTAAAGTTAAAATAATTACAGGGAATTTGTGCGACACGATGCCTGAGCCGTGCTTGGTCAAAAGATAGCCTTTAGAGGCCTAATGAAAGAACAATTATGAAATGTCAAATGGACCGTCAACTGGACACGATTTGTGAGAAACCATTGACCCTGAAGAATAAATTTCGCGTCCCTGCCTTGTCTTCCTATGCACCCAGCTTCGGACATAGCAGGCAACGCTGCGAAAATTACGCATGTGGTCCGGCCATACAAGTCTCCGTCTGTGCCTTACGCAGTGCAGTTGTTTTGATCCCCAACGCTTCGCGCAGAGCACTACTTTATTTAATACAATTACAACTAATGAATATCAGGCTTCGCGAAATGATGTATTATTTGCGCAGCTTTGTGCTTCCAGCATGTGACGTACTACGTTTGTGGTCGCGAGCGGTGCGGTGCGCTGTGGCCACTTGATGCAGAAACGTGTCACTCCGCTTGTTTGCCGCTAAATAGGTTCGGATCTGCGACGCCTTGCGTCTAGTGAATGCGTCATGTATTGCGACATACTTTTATAGCGAGCTGAGGACATCTGGATTGTACGAGCGTCTTGGACTGTATACGTCTGTGTGTATACGTCTGTGCACGCCTTTATACCCCATCTCTCTCCCTTCTTTCTCTTCCCCTTCTCCCTCCCCCCAGTGTAAGGTAGCCAACCAGACTCTTGACTGGTTAACATCCCTGCCTTCCTCATATCCCTTTCTCTCTCTTTATAGTGAGTAAATTTTACGCCGGATTACATGACGCATACCTAGGTATTTCCTTACGAAAAATATAACAGCGCGACTTCCTAAAATAAAAGTGTTCAGAGAGAAGGACAGCGCTTGTCCTTGTCTGTGTTCTTTGTATTTTGCTGTCCTCCTTACGAAGTTGCGCTGTTGTACCTTTAGTGATGTAGAACCAAGTAGCCCGATCTTTGACGCTTTTACTAAGTACGCGGTATTTTTATTAGCGAAAGCTAGCAGTGAGAGAACGTGTCTATTTTTCGTAGCTTTGCCTGCTATGCATGAAAAAGATAGGCCATGCACGTCACGCTTCGAACTTTCTCTGCTTATTCTTGGAACAGTGGCTTGCTTGACAAGCCCCAGAAAATTTCGCTTCTTTGTCATGATGCTATCACCTAATTTTTGTGAGAGAGGGTTTGTTCCTCCGTAAACAAATTAGCGCTTGCGGAATACCGAGTTACTAGAGAGTTGTACTATAGTAGGGAGGTGTGCTGTGCTATTAGAGACATCTTGTGACCTATAGTTTAACTAGAGAGCACAAAAACCTGATACTGCAGTGACCCACCATATTCTACCCAACTGCTGGCGTAAAGCGTCGGTAGTCAGATAATCGCTAATTTGCACTCATTTGATGATCTTCCTTGCACAGTAACGCTCCCGCGACACAAAAATGTTTCAAGCGTATTGCAGTTGCACGAAGCGCCACAAGGTGTCGCGGCCAGCTTTGCTACTGCCTTCCACAGCAGCGGTAACCAGGTAATCGTTAACCGTTAAGAAGTTTACGAAGAAGCTAAAACTCTACGTTTACGTCGTCACTCAACATTCAGCGTTAAGGGTTATACCAAACAGTATCTGAAATAAAATTCAGTTTCTGAGCAGTTTTTGGCAGTAGCCAGTGAATCCACACAGCACCGTGCTGTTCGCGCCTAGTAGTACAGGCTAGAAATCTGACTATCCGTCTACGATCCATGACGGCCCAGATATGCAGTTTATTTCAGATCTTGCGGTCCATGAAGTTTTCAAGCCGACTGTTAGTACAACGTCAGCACTTTCTTTGTTTCTTTTGTTATTATTTTTTAATGCTCTATTTTTTTCTCCTGCCGCCTTTCAATTCGTCATCCACTTTACTACGCAGAGTAACATTCAGACCGTTTGACAGACGCCGGCAAAATTATTTGACGGAGGCAAAAGGCGTAGCCCATCAGGAACAGGACACAAGAGGAAGAACACAGACAACACACACGTTTGGCGCTAGCTCTTTTTGCCTCCATCATGTTATACCAGCAAGCCCAACGTGCAACGTTAGTCATTTTCAATTGTTACTTTGCACCCCATGCATGGTAATTCGAATGCATTCTATAACTAATGGAGTCATCCCATTTTTCGCAGCGATGTATTTTGTATACATTGTACTGCACGATGGTGACATTGCGCCGTACATTTCGGTCGTTATCCTAACCAAAATGTACTCATGGTACTTACCGATAAACACAGATAACCAGCAGTGCGCATTTCTGCGTGCAATGTCTGTGCCGTTTGTATGTATCAATGTCAAAATGTCTCTGGCTCCACTACACACATCTACAAATGTGGAAGTTTTTTGGTAAACCGTTCTTGGGACATCTATACCACGTGACCACTAATGATGATGAAAATGATTATAATGATGATAAGAACTTTCCCTTTGAAATAGAGTTGTGGCCCCGGTCACCAAGCTCAGTCGTTGTTACCATTCTGGCGTAGGCTAATTATTAAACACATTTCTTAAACGGGTAAGTTACCTTACTAAAAATTCAACGTAAATTACTGTAGCTGGTAGAGAAGAAAAAAAAACACGTTCACGGCAATGGTGGCATCTCTTGCAGCGTTAGAACAGACAGCTGACCGTGAGAGCCATAGCAAAACATCCCTGATATGACGTCACGCAGGCGAGAGACAAACTTTATTACTGAATTACTCTTAGTCCAGGCCGTCGCTGTCGGAGTCCAACTCAGCCACCGGACTTATTACTGAAGTCATTCGCTATGGGACGCAATCGAAATGTTTAAATACCCCACCATGCAGGGGGCGATAATGATTAGAGATAGCTCATGTGGTAGAGCAGCCCAGCTTTCCCAGGCGTAAATGGACGTGAAGGCTGGATGTTTGAGCACAACAAACTGTGTGGATAAGAGAGTGCTCTGGGGCATTCCCAATAAGTACGGAGTAGCTTTGGGTATTCACTACACGCCTGAAAGTTGGCAGGCAGGTTTTGCCCAGTCTGTTCTGAATGTGATGTTGAACCGTATCGTTGGGTAATGTGTTCGAATCCGGCGGATTAGTACCGTGTCCTCTCTAGCATGTGTGCTTTAGAACATTGGACAATTGGCAGGCCGGTGAGATGACACGAACTGAAACTAAAACCTGTATACCAGTAATTTCATGAGGGTCCAGATCTACAAACTCGACCACTATATGTTCTCGTTATGACGGCGTGGTTACTCTGGTAGCTTCTCCTTAAAAGGTTTTAAATAATAAACCATCTTTACCAATCGGCCAAGGTGCTGTGTAGCTTCGTCAGGTATGGTTGGGGCAATGGTCTCTGTCCGCATTCAAACTTGCACTCTTGAAGGTTACATTTCGGGAATAATGATTATATTTATTTTTTCTAGTACGAACAAGGATCAAGTACCAAGGTCTAACCTAAATTAAAGAAAGTTAAAATCTGGGCACTGCCATGCTGTCCCGATGTAGCGACGTTAGCCAAGCAATGACTGCAACGCTCAATGTAAAAGACGACGTGCGTACGTTACCCGGAAGACGTCACTTTGCCTGTTGGGCGTGAGCACTTTAGGTTTGCTGCACTGCCATGTACACAAAAGGTTTTGTGTACGCTCACATAATCAGGATGTCGTGGTAGAAATGCTCTGAAAATGTGTTGCGTTTGTTCGGAGTCTAATACGAAACTACGTAGCATGAAAAGGATAGGGGACGTTTAGTCTGACACTACAGCCAACATCGTCATCTTGTGCATATTTATGTTATTTTATTAGTGGACTATGTAGAGCGTATTTCACCTGACTTGCGGCAAGCGTTGAAAAGAAAATGAATGTGTGTTTCATGAATGTCCCCAGTGCATAAGTGTTCACTCTCCCTTTGATCTAAATCAGCGCGTTGCAAAACATTTCGAATTATGCACGAGGACATTCGGCAATGCTTAAACACTTGCGCTGGTGCACCAAGTATTTGCTTTATGGAAGGCTTGGCACATGAAAGCTGAAACGCCGCGTTAATCCGATGCGCACTGAGGCATGGACTTTCGTAACGAAACCCGCTTGTTGCTAGGCGACGGCGAATTGAAAAGCCCGATAGTTTACTCGGGGTCGCGACCTTGACCGAAGCATAACAATTACTTTCGATACGAGTCCTTCTCCCTTCCACTGACTTCTTTCCCTTTCTTTGCACCTCGAGGATTAACGACCTCGTTGGAACGACTCTTATTAACCCTTTGTTTTCGATGACCCTCAGCTCGCACGCAGTTAAGCGTTGTCTCGGAGCCGTGATGAGCTCATAACGTTGGTGTGCATGGCCATGGGGGTCTTTCATTTCGCTTTCTCTCTCTCTCTCTCTCTCTCTAAGGTTAATTAATAAAGGGAGGCTGGCTCCGTCGAACGATAATGAGCCGCGTGGTGTCGGGTGTCTATTAGCGGCTCCGACACGATCTGCCTGCGGGGCATGACGCCCGCACGTCGCGACCAGCGACCGGGCACGTCTGTTGTGGCACATGACCGGGTGTACCGCATCGACCCGCTTTTAAGCACAAATATATTGAACGCGCACCCACCTTTTTGAACGCACATTCAAAGTGCGGGAAAATCCTGGCAACAATATATATTTTATGGAGACTCAACGGACATGTTGGAAACAATGAGAATCGAAGCTTTTGTGAAGCGGTTGATTAAATGCTGTACGACGGCTACGCGCAAAATTTTCTTTACTTTCCTGCTATGCAGCGTGCAACCTCGTGCAATGTTTATGTACGTCTGCCCGAATGGTTGCAGCTTTATTGTGATGCACTGTATTATGTTTATGCATTGCTGCACTCACTAGTTATTGCACAATGCAAGCGCCCAATCCGGCGGGCGTACCATGCTTGTGTACGGAAGAACGGTGAAGCCAGGTGTATTCATGGAGAAGTATGGCAGACATGTAGTTACAAGGAAAGCTTCGGTGCAAAATAGTAATATCGTGGAAGAATCAAACACGAACACAGCATAATGAAGTAGAACACCTCTTACGAGTAGTAACACGAGAATGTCATTCCGTACCACCGTTATTCATTCGCCAATGAAGGTGCAGACTAGAAGCTATGTATACAAGCTCAAATAACGCTTCCATTAAGCCAATTTATTAAACATCACCTTGCGTTGTAGCTGTGCATCACTTCTCGCTTCATTCATCGATGATATCTACATCTTTTGTCAACCTCTTAAAAGTAATGAAATCATATATATACTGACGTGTCACACGGAATTGTTTAAGTGTATATACTCAATGTGATCGATTTGCCATGTTCAATGAGCGCCTCATGGGACATTGTCACTTCATACTTTGTGTTTCCGTTGGCGTTCGGATTATTGCATGTTGTATACATCTAATACCCAGCTTCATGTACCACATTCGTTTAAGCAGTGCGTGGTTGGCAGGGCCACCGTCGCGCTCTGATTAAACTGCTTTAGCAAAGCGTCGTCACTTGCACTGCGCTCCGCTCACACTTGAAGTACTCAGGTTGCTCCAGAGAAAATAATTGCCGTCGTTGGCGTCGCCGTCGCCGTGAGGCTCCGTATATGCATGCTATATGCTTGCTATATGCCATGCCATGCTAGAGGACATCCGTTGTATGTGGGTTATATTGCCACACCCTTCCATCACGAAAGTTGCCCATACCAGGTTTTCCATTCTTGAAAAAATTCTTCCTCAGAATTTTGAGAATAGCAGCCCACAAACAAATAGTATGAAACAAATCCCCGACAGCACATACCTTTTATCGCAAATCTTCGCAGACTGAAATACTCAAAGTGCGAAATAATAACACAGCTCAAACCTGAAAACGCTGTAATTTTATTGGCGCGGCTGTGCACAACCGCCGGGATAAGCCCACGAGGTTTGAAACATACGCGCTACGCAAAAGTGGTGGTAAAGTCGCCAAGAAAGACGTTGGCTTCTTTTTTTTTATAATAAAATAAAGGAAATTGTCCCCCGGTAGGATTTAAATAGAGGACCCATAGCACAACACCTCGTTTTTACTTAGCTTACGTTTACTTAAGTTCAGACTGCCCCTACAGCTACGAGTGTTTCACATCATCTAATATTCTAGCATATTGCTTTCGCATTCGTAGCTTCGCCCTTATGGCGAAACTGTGGTATTTTTTAACAAGAGCATCTCCAGAAGACGCGAGCGATGCGCAGTCAGCTTGTGTACAAAACGTCAAAGAAGCGAGTGGATGCACACCACGCTCCACTCAATCGGTTCTCTATAGCAGAGCGAAGGCAGCGTTCTACGCTCTCCTGCCGGCCGGAGCGTTGTGCGCACGCGCAGTGTCATTCCCAGGTGGGCAGCTCTGTGCCAATTCTCAGGACACACTACATCTCAGGAATGGAACCACCTTCCCTCAAATATCGTAGCCATCACCGATTACAAAAATTTTCGTGAAACATTAGCTAACATTGTATAGTCAGGAGAATCATTGTATTACCAGAACTCACTGCACTGGTTCGTTTGATTTGCTTTTCTCTACTACTATGTAACCACTCCTTAATGCCATATGGCCCTGAGGGTATTTTTAAATAAATAAATTGACAAAGCCGAGCGGACCATAGCCGCTCTCCTCAAACCGTCTGTTGTCTGCCTTCACTCCTGGAAACCGAGAGCACAATGAGCTTGAAACGTAGTTGTAAATAAATAAATAAATAAATAAATAAATAAATAAATAAATAA
This sequence comes from Dermacentor silvarum, assembly GCF_013339745.2. Taxonomy (NCBI): domain Eukaryota; kingdom Metazoa; phylum Arthropoda; class Arachnida; order Ixodida; family Ixodidae; genus Dermacentor; species Dermacentor silvarum. The sequence continues at coordinate 84,294,915 of NC_051158.1, forward strand.
ATAAATAAATTTTATGTCAGCGGCCTTGAGCCGACATTTTGAGAGGATCTCGCAGGCTCAACTTATCTCGTAGTATCTCGCCCTTACAAAAATGAGTTTAGACTGTCTATACAGTGTCTGTAGACTTCTTGTAGACGACTTTGACTTTCTATAGATTCGTTCTTTGGTCAATACAATATCTGCAGACTCTCTGTTCACAAAAGGTGATATTGTTTCTATTTCTTTTTGTCTACTCCCATTCTATAGTTGGTCTATAGAAAAAAAGTCGACAAGATGTTTGTTCCTTTTTGTCTACTTGTGCTCTATAGACTACCTATAAACAAAAGTCAATACGGCCTATACTTATGCTTGTTCATTGTTTGTCTATAGACCGCCTATAGACTCTAGATTTGGCTCCATGTGCGTGGTGCTTGGGCTCCACGTGCTTGGTGGTCGGGCGCCCATTATGCCAGATACGCTGCATCAGCTGTAATCGAACTTCAAGCTGAGTTAGGTGCGTCAATTGATCAGACGAATGTACCGATCTCTCATCTCGGTAATTGCACATGTAGCTACACAAACGGAGACAGCAAACACTTGTGTCTGTCCCTTTACGTCGTTTGTCTAGCTTTGTGCGAAGTGCCACGTTTATGGGCTAGGTACTTTCGGCCAAATAAATGGCTGTGGATACCCATTGAGCATAAATAATGCATACGCCAAATATTGCAGTAAAAGTTTGGTGCTATAACCGACACTATATTTAATTCCAACATACTCTCAAATTGCGCGTGTTAGCTCCAATTGGCTCAGAGTGTGGCTACGCTTTCCACTCTACCGGCCATTCACTAAAGTGTTCCTCATAGCACACCGGGTGGTTTAGGAACGTCAAAGGATTTGTTTATTCGATTTGTTTATTCGTGGACATGGCAAATAAAAAAAAAGTGACAAATCAATCACGGCGTTCACCGTGCCATCAGAGAGATACAGACTTGTGGCGTATAGTTGCGGCCGCCACGTTGCCTACCCAGACCGACTACGTCATTGTAAGGTGAAGGAAAAAATACAAAGGAAGTAATAATACAAAGGAAGAAGAAGAGCTAAAAATCAGGCCAACCAGGCAAACAACATCGCTAGGTTACTGTGTGCGAGAGGCGCCTCGCCGTGGGTGCTGGGAGTTCCGCCACTTCCCAGCTGTGATCGGCCAGTGCACACAACCACTCTTCGTCAGCGTTGCTTAGGTACCGGAACCCGCTGCGCTGTCTCCTACTTTCGTCAAACGACCGGAGCGTTAAACGCGAAGCGAGTGTTGTCGCCTGTGCGGACCAAGAAAAAAAAATAAAGTTGGGAAAGCGTAGGAGGCGCCACTTCGGAGTTGCGCGCTGCCCTCTCGTCTGTTAGGCCTAACGATGCTCGTGCGTGGGCGAGCGCGCGCGCGCTTCGTGATCGCACTTTCTCGCGAGAACTCCCACACGCAGACCAACGCTCCTCGCGCTTCTCACGGGAAGAGTTTTTTTCTGTACACAAACACAGCTTTTCAGAAGCACGTCGTTGGCGCGTCTGTGGGTTTGTTCGTGCGTAGCACTGGGTCCCGCTTGTTAAAGTGCCATCTCGCTGTCCTCTCTGAGTGAATTCGTGGCACAACCGGGTGCCGCTAATGGACCGTGTGGGCGGATCCGCACGGTGGCATATTGGAAGCGTCAAGCGGAGGGGCTTTCCTGTCTTCTAGCCAACGATCCTAGTCCCTCGCTGACGGCGACGATCAAGCGCCAGAGGCGTGGAAACGATGGGTGAGCTCCAAGTGCTTCCATTGTTGCAACAGGTGAAACGCAAGCGTCTCGGGTCTTTCTCGAACGTCGTTATCGTCGGCCATGTACCATGTGTCGTCTGTCTTTGGCATCAGGAGACATCGAGGAAGAGGGAATCAGTAATAGAAGTACTCTCTCTCCCTCTGGCTCTTCGCGAGTCCTCTCGGCAGGGGCGCCTAACGTGGGCTTAAAGCCGGATATGGTGGGAACGTCGTTCGGGCGCTCTTCCCGTCCTTTCGGTGAGAGAGGAGCAGTTGGGCGAGAGTTTCAGTTGCTGTTTCTTTGCATTTGTATCTTTGAGATAAGCATATTAAGGAGGCGTTGGCAACTCGTAAATACATTTATTTGTTTGCGGTTGGTTTAAGTGAAGCAGCGAAATGTACACATCCAGTCGACTCGTCGAGGCCGAAATTGTTGCTGTCGAGCTTAAAGTTAGTTCATAGCTTCATCAGATCATCACGCAGTATCCACTTAGATGAAATGAGTTGTCTTAACCTTCATCATTCGGAAGTTCTCGCCGCCTGAACCTTTCGTCGTTTCAGCCTGGAACAGGCCGGCATGTATTGTACCAAGAAAGCTTTCTTTCTTTCTTGAAATACGGAATCTGGGTATGTTCTATATGCGTGGCATTGGCCGATTTTGTCTGAAAATATTACACGGTGTAATCCCCGTTCGGCAAATGCACCAGTTGTATGGTAGTATCTATAATTTTTTATGGTTTTATTTATTTGTGCAACCACCTCACAAGTTCCCAGTGGAGCATTTCATGGATGGGTCGCGGGGAGAACAAGGTGCTTAGCAAATAAGCTATTGAACAGTTATAGAATAGTTTTCATCGTAGCATTGTCGACAGAAGCGATGTAGTAAAAAAAGAATGCACGCAACTATAGTAAGTAGTAAGTAAGTAAGTAAGTAAGTATTTTATTTACAGTAAGCAATATACAAAGCTCACTGCAGGGGCAGGGGCTAAAGGCATTCAAGCCTGACAAAGGTCCCTGTCCCTCCGCAGTTCATGACAGCTCACAGCACTTTGAGTTCAAAACAGTCAAAAAGTATTCCAGTACATCAGTTTTAGAAAAAAATGGACAACTAGCAACTTGCAAGAGTACACATAACAAATCACATAAACAAGAGAAAAAAGGTTTACATAACATCTTTAAATAGTCGTGCAGAAGAGGTTGTGCACGCCAAAATATACAGATACACAAAATAAATCCCAAAAATTGGAAACATAGAATGCATGAGGATGCAATAAAATTACATTATTCATGAAAACACTGGGAAAACTAATTTGCGAGTGATTTAAGCATTGGTCGAGGCATGAAAAAGCACAAGTTAATGTTGATACTGTATACATGTGGTAATTAATAAGTTCTTTGTTTGTTTTTTAAATGTAGCACTACTATCTTTAAAGTTCAATCTATCTGCAATGATATTCAAAACATTATGTGTCTGATACGCAGCACTTTGTTTTCCATAATTAGTCCTTATTTTAGGTGCTCGTATCCTTTGTTCTCGTAAACTGTAGTATGGTTTTTCGATTCCGCTTTGTTCATATAGTTTATTTTGTTGAATTACTTGGAGCAATTTAAAATAGTACAACTGATCAACCCTGAGCATGGAATGTTTTACGAACAGTGGAGCAGTTGGCAGGTCTTGTAATTTTCCCCTGTAATTTTCGAAACAACGCAATATTTTCTTCTGCACAGTAATAAGTCTATGATAATTTCTTTGCGATGTTGTTCCCCAGACTAATATCCCATAAGTTACCTTAGAATGAAAAAGTGCGTAATACATATTTAATTTTAACCTTAATGGGATTAAGTGTACTGTTTTGTGAAAACAACCGACTATTCGCGCTAATGCGGTAATCAGGTGATTTACATGTGTGTTCCAGTTTAATTCTTCCTGAAACCACACACCAAGAAATTTTTGTTCCCTAACGTGTGTAATACAATTTCCTTCAAATGTGACGCTTATTTTACTTATGGGCTTGTTTATAGGTCGGAATATCATGTAGGTTGTTTTTTTAGCATTTAATCGAAGCTTATTTTGCCTTAACCATTCTGAAAGATGCCTTAAATAGTTATTTACACTGACTTCAAGTGATAATAAATTGTCTGATGAAAAGAAAACATTTGTATCATCTGCGTACATAATAAGTTCAGGGGAATGAGGAATTTCTACAATGTCATTTATATAAGCAAGGAACAATAGTGGCCCCAGTATGGACCCTTGGGGGACTCCTTGGTTTAACTTTATCTTTGTAGACATTGTGCTATTAATTTGCACGAATTGATAGCGATCTTCAAGGTAACTTTTGAAGAGTTGAAGTGCGATTCCACGTACTCCATACCTCAACAATTTATGAAATAATAATTCGAATTGTATGGAGTCAAATGCTTTTTGAAGATCAAGAAAGAGCCCGAGAGTGTACTTTTTCTTTTCCATATTATCGATTATCTTATCTTTAATATACAATAGAGCTTGTTCCGTCGACTTATTTTTTTGAAACCCATATTGACTCTTTGTTATTATTTGATATTTATCAAAAAAAGATGCAAGTCTATCGTAAATTACTCCTTCAAATATTTTTGATATTGTTGGAAGCACAGATATTGGTCGATAGTTTGCTAGGCTATTGATATCACCACCTTTATGTACTGCAGTGACTTTTGCCACCTTTAACTGTTCCGGAAATATACCGGTAGTGAGGGTGAGGTTGATAATATAGGCCAACACATCACATATCAATGGTGATATCAATTTCAACTCAGCAGAGCCTATTTCATCAATCCCTGATGCAACATTGTTTTTAAGCTTTTTGATCAAGTTTTCTACTTCAACCGGATCTGTAGGTACCAAAAAAATAGAATAGGGCACAGTAGACTTATCAGCAGTCGGGGCACTTTCCTTAGTTCCATCGGTTGCAACATAAGAGCCCGCGTTTATAAAGTGTTCGTTCATGGCATTGGCCAACCTTTCGCCGCTGAGTGTTTCGCCATTAATTGTTAGGTCCTGTGTCCTATGACGGCCTTTATTCCTGTTCGTAAGCCCATTTATGACTTCCCATAATTTCCTCTGATTGTCGTAAATTTTTTCAAATAACTTTTCATAGTAGATCATTTTAGCCTTTCTTATGTCTGAAGTTAAAACATTTCTATACGTCTTGTATTTAGTGAGCGCATCTGTCTCTCTCGAGTGGATGAAATCGTGGTACAACTTATTCTTTATTTGAATGCGCCTGTAGAGATCAGAATTTATCCAAGGCTTTCTGCATTTTTTATTTCTGTCACGTGAAAACTTCTGAAGTGGAAATGCTGCGTCATAACTGGCACGCAACAGTTTTAGGAAGGCGTTATAAGCTTCATCAGGGTTATTTTGCCTATAAACAGTGCTCCAATCTAGGTTCTGAACTAAGTGAAAAAAATGTTCCCGAGTTTTGCTGTTTTTAGTTCGATGAGGAAATGTCTGGGTTTTTGGTATACGAAGGTGAGGAGTAGATGCCAGAAAGAAGACGGGCATATGATCACTTATGTCATACGAAAAAACCCCGGTTTTTACATTCTGCGAATTTAAATTTGAAGCACATATATCAAGCAGCGTAGCGCTTACTGATGTAATCCTAGTAGGTAATGTTATAAAATTTGCACTTCCATATGTAAGCAAAAGCGTTTCAAATTCTTTCGCATAGGAATCATTGGAGCGGAGGTCAATATTTATATCACCCATAATTATGCAAGGAGTATTCCAGAGAACAGTTGATGATAATACAACATCAAGGAACTGAATAAACTTCTTTTTGTGGCCACGTGGTGGCCTATATACACCAACTACTAAAAATGGTCCAACACACATGGTCATGCATTCAATATCATCATTCATGACAGAATATTTATCAAGCAGTTCACAAGAAAGCGCATCTTTAAAATAAATAGCAAGACCTCCACCTTTTTGCTGTTCACGACAAAGGATTTCATTTCGATAACCTGGAAAGAACGGTGCATCTTCTTTACAAGTGATCCATGTCTCTGAGAAAACCAGCACATCAAACCCAATTGATAGAGACCGTAGAAAAACAGCAATGTCATCGACTTTTCTTTTAATGCTTCTACAATTTATATGTAATGTAGAAAACAAGTTCTTGCTAGAGCGGAATTCACTATTAAAGTCAGCAACATTATAATATTTGCGGTTATTAACAGGATCAGTCATAATAAACTGTTTTCAATTTCGTATTTCACATTGCATGTTCAATTCCCTATTTTAGTCAGGCTTGCCTCATCCGCAATGTGTATCACTCGTGAACCTTCATCTTTGCGTGCTAGCACTTTGCCACCAGATGTCCAGACAAATTTCCAACCAGTTTCTTTCTTTTTCTGTATTGCTGCTGCAAGCAAAGCCTTGCCCCTCTGAGTCAAATGCTCATTTACAAAAATGGGTATTTTCTTCTTATCCCCAAACACAGAACTATCCAGCCTTTTCTTCCTACACTTCGCCAGAATATCGTCACGTTTTGTTCTTTTGACGAAACGAACGATTACTTTCTGCACACCTGGTTTAGGAGTGTGAATCCAGTGGCATGTGTCGATGTCAGCCGGATCAATCGTCGTGCCGACAGCTTCCCCTATCTTTGTTACAACAGCCACTGGATCATTTCCCACCGGGACACCTTTTATCTCAAGATTGTTGAGGCGCTGATACTGTTCTAGCTCATCGCATTTTTGTGACAGTTTCTTATTTTCTGCTTTTAGTTCCATGTTTTGCCTGATAAGTTCTTGCATTTCAGCCCGCATATTCTTAATATCAGTGGCTGCATCTTTCACCTCACTGCAAGTTTCAGAGCAAAATGTTATGCTGTCTTTAATTTCCCTCATCTCAATTCTGAAATCCCGCTTGAAGTTTTCAAACGCTTTCGACAGCTCTTTAAGATCTTTTGCGTCAGCTGCGTCCTTTTCTGCATCTTTTCCGGCATTCTTTGCGGAGTCTTTCCCCATTAGCAAAGCAAATATACGTCACGCAAAACAAATACACTTCCCGCTGTGTTCGGCAGCAGTGCACAAGAACAGAAGCAAATTTAAGAGCAAGTAACACTAATTCTCACCTGCAAAAAGCAGAAGGTGTTACGATTTGCACTGTCTGTGCACCGCCGCCGAACTGCGTGGCCCACTCGGTGAATCCGCCCTTTTATGCGTTTTCCACGGCCAGCTGGCGTTGCGGCCACGTAAGGATCCAAGCGCAGGCGCAGGACCACGGTGACCAAACTTGCAGCGGAGCGTCCGTCCACGAAGTTGATAAGGGCGGCTTCCCTGAGCTGAGCCAAGGACAGCGAGCTGCAAAAAGCAGAAGGTGTTACGATTTGCACTGTCTGTGCACCGCCGCCGAACTGCGTGGCCCACTCGGTGAATCCGCCCTTTTATGCGTTTTCCACGGCCAGCTGGCGTTGCGGCCACGTAAGGATCCAAGCGCAGGCGCAGGACCACGGTGACCAAACTTGCAGCGGAGCGTCCGTCCACGAAGTTGATAAGGGCGGCTTCCCTGAGCTGAGCCAAGGACAGCGAGCTGCAAAAAGCAGAAGGTGTTACGATTTGCACTGTCTGTGCACCGCCGCCGAACTGCGTGGCCCACTCGGTGAATCCGCCCTTTTATGCGTTTTCCACGGCCAGCTGGCGTTGCGGCCACGTAAGGATCCAAGCGCAGGCGCAGGACCACGGTGACCAAACTTGCAGCGGAGCGTCCGTCCACGAAGTTGATAAGGGCGGCTTCCCTGAGCTGAGCCAAGGACAGTGAGCTGCAAAAAGCAGAAGGTGTTACGATTTGCACTGTCTGTGCACCGCCGCCGAACTGATCCGCCGAACTTCATCATTCGGAAGTTCTCGCCGCCTCAACCTTTCGTCGTTTCAGCCTGGAACAGGCCGGCATGTATTGTACCAAGAAAGCTTTCTTTCTTTCTTGAAATACGGAATCTGGGTATGTTCTATATGCGTGGCATTGGCCGATTTTGTCTGAAAATATTACACGGTGTAATCCCCGTTCGGCAAATGCACCAGTTGTATGGTAGTATCTATAATTTTTTATGGTTTTATTTATTTGTGCAACCACCTCACAAGTTCCCAGTGGAGCATTTCATGGATGGGTCGCGGGGAGAACAAGGTGCTTAGCAAATAAGCTATTGAACAGTTATAGAATAGTTTTCATCGTAGCATTGTCGACAGAAGCGATGTAGTAAAAAAAGAATGCACGCAACTATAAATACTGATAGCTGCGTGACATCAACGGTAACAATAATATTAGGAAGAAAACGCAACCATAAGCATCACGTTTTAGAAATGCAGTATAAGCTGACAGAAATTGTATGCACAGAATACATGACAAATTATAAAGCTATGTTCAGAAAACAGGGTGTCTAATTCTTCTCTAAAGGCCACACGGATTTGTGTTGGGTCAGTTCGCCAGCAAGATGAGCACGTGACACATCAGCCCGACAGACATTGTTCTTGAGGCCTCGACACTTCATTTAATACCCCAGGGGGATTGGCTACACTCGATGTAAAGCAAAGTTCACAAAACATAAAACAAAAACAAAAAGCCCTCAAAAAGGAGAAAAAAGTGGCTACAAGAGAAAGCACAAACGTCTTCTTTTGCTATTTATTCATCATTTTGTTTTTACTGAGTGCTCTGGTTTTCATTGCTCAACATTCATAGTTGGGAATTCCGGCAGCGAAGTTGACACAAAGACTTTCCTGAGCCGCGATTTGGTACCCTGTCTGCTAGCATCCACTGAGTATATCATTTTGGCAAGTTGGGGACTCGTTAATAGAAAAATTGACAGTGGTTCTGTTGTGTCGCTCGCGTTCGTCTTTGCCATGCCGGTAATTTCAAGCGGAAATATCCCACGCTTATTATCAGGTGCTTATGATAGGTGGGCAATGTCAACGTGATAACCTCATGCTTATAGCTGCAGCTGTTAGCATCACCCAGCGATGGCGCTGCTGGCTGCCGATATTTATGCCCACAAAAACAGCCCGTTCACCAAGGGCTGTCTCCCAGGGCTGTCTCAGTCCGCCCGTCGGTTCGACCGACCCGAGCCGTGTTTATGAAACTGTCAGACATCGTAAATTGTGCAAGTCGGATGGAGGTGTCTTGTCAGGCAGAAATATTCTTGTAAGGTTCATTTAAATGAACGTTCACTGAGAGAGAAACTACGCATAAAGTTATGTGTGTTTTCGGCGGAACTTTTCGCTGGCCATCTCTGTGAGTGCACAGAACTTTCAGTGAAACACGGATTCCTTGTTTGTAATCTTATACGAGGTCCACGGAGACACCTAATATGCGTCTGATTGTCCGAACAGTAGAGTTTTAAGCTCCAAAACAGCATGCTACCAGTTAGCGTAGTGAAGGGCCCTCAGTTACATCGAACCGTGTGAGCTCCTCAGAAAATCTCGGAAATCTCACCACACGCGTGACTTCGCGTTCCATTCATAATAAGACTCGGTCACCACGCCACAGTCTCTAGTGGTTTTCAACGCGCTAATTTTGTTTCTGCTTCAAGTAATGTGGCAATAAATGTTAAGTATAATATGGACAATTTTCTTTGTTTTATTGCTCATTTCTGATACTCCGACCAAATTGTCTCAGGGAACACGGCTGAGGCAGACGAGTTGCTTTGCTAAGTTATGAAACCCTAACAGTGGAACCATTAAGACCGAGGCACTCTACAATGTTCACCTAACACATGAAAGCAATTATACTAGACTAGACTTGGTCAATTTATTGCATTTCTAAATTTTTATTGAAATCCTCTCTTTCAGTATCTATGCATAGGACCTACCTCTACCGCGGTAACCATAAACAACACGGTATTCTGCACATTCTACGCTTCTGGTGATCTGTAAAGTTTTTTTCGTTACAATGTTGAAGTGCTTAAATTAGGGTGTCGAACCGAAAAAAAAAATACCGGTTCGGTTCGGGTTCGAGTGCAACGCGCTCCCATTTCGTTAGGCTTACGTAGTGGTTCGTCAAAACAAAAACTTATAACGGTTCGCAAACCCGTTGGCTTTTGCGAACCGGTTCGCAAACCCTTATAAATTTTTATTTCGACGAACGACGAAGGTTCGGCACAGTCCATTTTATAATCCCCCATGGCGATATGCAGCATAGTACTTTCGACTTCTTTGCATGGTGTATGCGGAAGTTTCGTTGAAAAGAGGCCCAAAATTACCAGTGAATTACACAGATAAGTGGTAATTTTCAAGTACACATTATACGCAGAGGCATTTAGCGAGAATCCTTGCGTAAGCGTAAGGTCTGCATAGCTTCCACACTGGTTACTTTCACGGCAGCAAAGCCAGTTAATTTTCGTTTCGCTTCACCTTTGTAATACCAGATTGACTGTAAGCAACTGTGCCATATGATCTGTAGTGTTCAAGACAGTACGAATTCACATCTTATTACATAAAGTACAACTTGAAACTTCTAGTCTGTAGCAAATAAAGTAGCCAGCATTTGACACTTCACTCAGCTTTCAGCTTTTTTTTTTTAGAAGCAGGTGAGGACACACATGTTTCTGAACGATCAACAGAATGGGTTGTGCTGATTTATACGTCATTTGCATCTGCACGTGGTGCACAGTCTTTCGCCGCCTAAGGGCGGACAAAGAAGTCAAAAGCAAGCACCATCGTGCCCCACGTATAATTTCTACAAGTTATAGAGCTTGGTACTGTGCTTGGCTAAGCACCAAATGGGCATTTAGTGACGAAAAGCAAGAAAAGTAGATTTCTCGCGCCGTTTACAACAGCGGTTAGCGCTGACTGAGAAAGCGGCGGAATTCATTAGCGACCACCGTTTTATGCTCACAATAAGTAATGCAGCTGAAGGCGTTGATATCCCTCCTCGAGGGCATTGTCCTTTCTGGTCTCCGAGTTTGTATTGGTTTAATATCAAGTTTACCTAACGGCCGAATTGTGAGCGTCATCAGAAACGTTGATTCCGCGGAGCCCCCGGAACAGGTTTTTGGCCGTAGACCACAAATAACATGGCCTACTTCAAAAGTGGAAGCATCTCTGCTGAGGGGGTCGTGGTTAACAGCATACGTGTACATCCATCGCCTGTCCCCATCCTCGCACACAACGCAACTAGTGAGCCGTAACAATCTGTAAGTAAGGTGTGCCTATTTAAAAAGTAGTTATTGGAACAATCGTGCAAGATATAAGGAACACGTTGTCACCTGATATGCTTGAGCCGTTTCGTGCCCAACCGGTAAGCGTTATTATGTTTTTCCGTTCAGGTTTGGTTTGGGTTCAGGCACGTTCAGGAAATATCATTCAAGATTTTGGTTCAGTTCTGCTTCTAATAGATATTAAAACGTAACTATTAAAGTAGATAATAATATAGACGGCAGCATACATAAACATTTCCTTTGATTCTGAACACATTTACTGCGACAGCGGCATTCTCCGTGAAGACCGGCACTTAATTTTGCTTCTCTTATTTTTACTCAATTAATTACGCCAATTTAGTCCTGTGTACACGATACAAGGTAATTTTGTACTTTGCTTTGCTCGAATGTTTAATATTTAGAGAGATTAAAGGCAACAACCTTCTGAATAGAAATGACGCCACAAAGCCTGTTTGTTTTTATGCGAATAAAAAAGAAAGAAACGTACGCAGCATTATTTATTACGTTGTTAAGACTTCAAAAATTTCTTATTTTTTGTTTTGGTCGCTATAGGCATGCAAACGCAAGTAGAAAACACAGGGAAAGCTTTTCATTTACTAAAATTGGGGAAGTTGAATGGGTCAGCTCAGCCACTCCAGGAGTCGGAATGGTCCAACTGTGACTACTGCGAGGAATTAAAAGAAATGGAATTACAGGAATCTCCACACTTCGGAATGGAGTTGGAATGGAACGGGGAGTTGTACTATGCCATTTTGGTAGGTAAGCTCGGTATTCCAATAATAGCAGTTCGGGGATGATCATATTGTGTTTCTGCGCTGATGCAGCGGAGCTGCTCCGGCACCGTGATATAACAATTTAAAAGGCCAGCGATATTCATTATGTGTACCGTATGTATAATTGCCATTATATTCATGGACGTCATGGTTTCTTGGGGGACGATGTCGCCAAAAAACTACATTTGTCTTTCCTAGAGGATGCCATCCCAGGTCTGAAACATGTGAGTCACCAGGACACCATCGGAGGGGTCAATTTGGTCATTCTGTCATCCTTATCCTTGTCACATTATCATCATAATCATCATAGAATCGTCATCGCCGTAATGCAGCCACCGGTGTGGCGCCTTTGTTATGCCATGGTTGTCACAGTGGTATTGCTCATATCGCCGTTGTGGTGGACTCATCCCTGTCCATTGTCGTCTTCAAGCAAGCTAAATGTTTTTTATTTTGCGATATTAATTGACAGATTGCAACTTGGGCTTGTAGATGTAGGGAGGTATGTCCCTTGCGCAGCCATTTAGCAATTGCCGGTTTGTCAAAGACAGACCGGTAGAGAAGGGGCCATGGAGTTGTTTGATCGCCAAGACCGACGGTGTTTTAGTGGGTGCGCAGTGGTCTACACGAGACTGCGCTCGCAAATGTCACTGCATTAGGTTTCCTGATCTCCAATCAGGGGCGTCTCGCTTTTATTGTAGCCGCTGAGCGGTCGTGTTTCCGTTGGCCAGCGGAGCGTATATAAACTCGTAGACAGTAGCAGGTATACAGCAGTAGGTGCCATAAAAACTCCAAGATGACACAGAACTATAAGGTAAAGTCATATGAACCTCGACAGATTATCATCGCATGATAGCATCTCATATTTGCACTTATGATGCTCATAATCGCAATCCATCAGGTCAAGCATGAGGACCTGTGTGTGTGTGAACTTTAGGCTTTGTCTTAGTGACTCTCTTCATTTCGTTATGTACTGAATCTAAACCCGAATGGCCACCACTCGCGTCATTCAAGATAAGAAGACGCCTCTTAACGTGTGGCTAATTCTAGAGCGGACGAGCCCATCCCACGCGTTCATGTAGTTTCCATAGCTTTATACCGATTCTCATTCGCAGAAGTGTTGGACAGGCTGGAAACCAAAGGAAATAGGAGTGGAGAGGTAATTGAGCTCCACGGTCCAGTATTTTTGTGTTTCTTCGAACACGGCCTCACCCGCTGCCGCGTGTCGCCGCCGCCGGGTATAGCGCGGTCTTCTCTAGTTTGAGAAAGAAAAGAACAATGGAACATGCCACCGAGAACAAGGAAAAAAAAATATAGGACGAGTTATCGTAGTTGAACGAATATTGAGCAGTCACGCTCTAGTTATCAAGGCTGGGAGCTTCAGGGCAAACCACTCGCTTTTGTACGGCCGCGTTAGGTGGGATGGCTTACGCCGAACATACGAGATCGCTACATTGTGTCACGTTATCGGGAATCGCGCCAACTTCGCATTTGCCTGCAGAGCCCGTTTTACAAGCATAGCTGTTGAGTCTTCTTTACAGCTATCCATGTGTATGTCGCTGAAATCATCTTCGCCAACAATGTCATCGTTATCGGCGTCATCGTTGTCATTGTCATACCACCACATCATATTTAGCAACTAGAGAAGCAGGACATTTATCCCTTCCCAGAAAATACAGCTGAATTACTTACGTGAGAGCAGTCGTTTCGTCACTGCTGTCGTCTTGCTAATTATTGCCAATTTGATGTCATCATTTATGTATTTAAACGACACTACCAGCCCCCTTTTGGTAGCCATGACAGGGGTGGAATCACGAAATTGGTATTACGCTTGATTACAAAAAAAAAGAAAAAAGAAACAGAACCAAGGCATCTAGCCCGAGATAGGTCGTCGTAAATGCAAAATATTATGCATAAATGAACAGAACACGCGCTCGAAAAACAACAAAAGACGGAGAGCTTTTGAGGCCAGACCTACCAGTGTGGGAGGTACGCATTAGGAATGTTGCTAAATATAATTTAGGCTTACAAAGTCATTATGGTTACCGCAACGCATTTTCATGCGTCGTTCCCACCAAGTAATGTTACATGTAGCTGATGCCCAAGGATATTTACAATTTATTTACAGGGAAGTTCACGGGGGCCAAAATGGCGACACTATATCAAGCGCGAACACGTCGTCTTCCTTATACTCAGTGCAGCCGAACTGTGGCGCCTGTTCCGTATCAATATTTTAAAGATGCTTAGTTGCTATCGGGAACAGAATCACACTATTCGGTCATATAGTGCTAACATTGAGGACTGCTCAAGCTACATCAAGTTTGTGATTCCAAGTCTGGAACGCTATAATAACTACAAGCGGATTTGCCAGCATATTGCAAAGTTCAGGTTCGTAAAACAAATAATAAAAATGAGAAAACAACAAGAAAAGAACAAGGCCACGCGTGGCTGCATTTTGCTTGTCACCGCACTTTTTGACTGTTTCATAACAGTTTCTCCATAAGATTAATGGCATGGACCATATACGTTCCATAAACTGTGCTTGGCGTTTCACAAACACCGGCATTTGCGATCGTCCTCTTGCCCGCTCAGAGAAACGAAATCGTCTCGGCATTATGGACTGTGTACGCCGTCGTGTGCTCGCAAACCATAGCCTGCTATCCCTTCGAAACTGCCACGCCCACCAGCAAATTGAGCTGAAACCGCGCTGAGAATTAAGGCAGCTGAAGCGGAAAACAAAGCAGAGCTTGTTGAGTTTCCGGAACGGGAGATGAAATGGGAGGAGCGCAAGTTGGGCGTGCACACGCAGCACGTGCATTTGTCCGGGATCGAAATCGAATTAACCAACGTGGACGCAGCGTCCAGGAATTAGATTTTGAAGATAAACTTCCATCATCTAGAAGAAGTCGCACACGCGCTTTCGAAAAGGAGTGGTTGTACGATAATTGTGCTCTGTCACGTGATGGAAACAACGCAGGGGCGTTCCCGATCTTGTTACCCCGCAGACGTAGCTCCGAGTATTTAGAGAGCGTTTAGTGCTCACTGAAGCTGCTTTACGGTTGCTGATAATCGATATACTTCTTGATGATCGATATTGTTTCCCGATATCATCTAACCTGAAAGCAAAACATTTCGCTCGGGCGTATGCGCTTTCAGAGTATTCATCAAGCCCTCAAATCGCTTGGTCAGGACAATAGTGTTCAAAACAATTTTTGAAAAGCTTAAAGCGCCCAATATTGATGGACCAAGTAAAAACTCTCGAAGATTCATTTTCAAGCACGCCGCATTAAAAAGAACAGCGTTGTTTGTTGGTTTCATGTGTGCTTCTAAAAAAAGACCCTGCACTGCGCTCGCAGTCGCCCTCCACTCGTAACCGCTGCAAGCGTTCTCCTAAAGTTTTCTTAAAATTTAGGTAGGTAGATAGACACACAGTCACACCGATACATTTCTTGTTATACGTTGTTTTTTTTGTGTGTGTGTGAAAATGGCCTGGGGCAGATAGAACAATTCCTGTCTGGATTACCTCAAGCTGCCCTCCAGCTCAAGATTATGTCAAGGATGAGCTGGACGTTAAACGAATTCTCAGGATGACACCAGTTTCGACATAGTATTTTTCAAAAGGCGAGTTTAACTGCATTTCAACGATTGTGTGCACAGAAAATGTAGGTGTGCGCACATATATATAAGTACACTTGTCAATCAACATTTAAGGATTCGGTACCTCTTTCGTACCAGGGCCACAAACTCATTTTGGAAGATTAGCCAGAAGAGGCAAACACCTAGTGGCACGTAGCGCATTGCTAAAGCAAAGAAATTAAAGTAAATCAAAGCATCCGTTAAATATAATTCACTATTCCATGAAGAGGTTAGTGTGCTTTAGAGACAATTTGAACCGACATTATTTGTTCAGGTTTTATGCGTGTCACAGTCGCACATACCCATTCTGGAGGATTGGCCAGAAAGAGGCACACGTCTATAGTGGCGCATCATCTCCATCATCATCGTCGTCGTCATCATCATCATCCTCTTCCTCTTCAGCCTATTATTATGTCCACTGCAGGACGAAGGCATCTCCCAGAGGTCTCCAATTACCACTGTCTTACGCTAGCTGATTCCAACTTGCGCCTGCCAATTTCGTAATTTCATCACCTCACCTAATTTTCTGCCATCCTCGACTAGGGTTCACTTCCCTTGGCGCCTATTATGTATCTCTAATGGCCAACCGGCTATCTGCCCCACGCATTAAATACACAAGCGACAACAGATAATTCATACACACTACCTCGAAAAATATTATTATTACATATAGCATCATATTCGTACATGATAAAGCAAAAGGAGACAAATGGCATCGTAGTTGTACGCTTAGTAAAAATTACTTGGCCTGCCCAGCTCGATTTTATTCTCTTATTGTCAACTACAATATTGGCTATCCCCGATTGCTCTCTGATCCACACCGTCCTCTCTGATCTTCCTGTCCTTAACGAGCACATGAATCATGGATTGAGGCACTCAAACAGGTAGTGGTTCATAGTAAGATGTAGACTTAAAGTCAGCGACTTTTTGTTCACCAAGCAAAGTTTACGGAGCCAACGTTTTAACAAGGAAACGTGTCTTCGCTTGGCGCTGACAAAAGCAAGTCTTCTTGTCGGTGCGTTGGCTACAGCGACATGTCTCGTTCAAGCACCATTGATCACTATGAGAGGAGCGTTTTCTGCATAGCTTTTGAACCATAATGAAGCTGCTGCAAACAGGTGTTCAGCAGAGGATCGTTTGCCGAAAAAAATACTGCCCTTTGCCATGGTTGTTTCAGTCCACATTGATAGTTTAAGGAATTTCAGAGCAATAGCAAGTAACGGTATATTAAGAGACGTCAAAGGCCTCCCGTATGCAATACTCAATCCCTATTGTGGATTGTGGTAGCTGAAAAATGGCATCGTTCATCGATCGAAACACATCAGTGTGACTTTCCCTACAATTTTCATCGCATAATTATTATGACCTTCAGATTAGTAAACTTGTTGAATTCCATTCAGCAAATGCGAAAACGTTTCTAATTGCTCCTTTGATGCGAGATGTCAGCCGTAGAAAAGTTTGTTTAGAGAACATTGCGGGGGGTCTTTGCTTAGCAGGGGCCTTGGACTTATCATGGAGACAACTAAGATAGTCTTACGTAAAGGGGTAAATGATAAAAATAATCTGTTTTTTTCTATCTTTTTTTTCGTTCCTGAAGGCTGTTAATGAGTAATCGGCAGCTCTCATAGTGGGTAATGTATGACCTCGTTCTACTCCAACCTTAGCGATGAACGTAAACGCTCACCAATATTTTATTTATTATACAGCATAGCGTAATTTGGCTAGTACGACGAGTTTTGAACAGCTGAGGTGAAAAACAAAAACAAAAAAAACAACAACAACAAAGGACTACGGAAGACAGACAATGACGTCGCTGTAGTAAGAACTGAATTTATTTTCGCACTTGCGGCGACAGATATAGTAGTGCACGCGCAAAAAGGAAAACAAAGATACACATTGTCCGTGTCTCGTTTTGGCCACGTAAATGGAGACGATAGGTTACTGCTTGTTACCTGCAGGCAAGATGTGTTTTTATTTAGTTGTCAAAACTGCTGAGGGGGTGCTTAGGCACGTGCTCCCCTCCTTAGGTGTTGGGATGGATAGTTGGGCGTGTTGGTTAAGCATGATCTGAAGTGAAGGCGCGAAAACGACGACGGACGAAGAGAGAACACACACACAGAGAGCGCCAAAGAGACACATAGTAAAGAGCCCGATTCACACGAAATATACAACACACACACACAGGCGCCCTGTGTGTGTGTGTGTTCTCTCTTCGTCCGTCGTCGTTTTCGCGCCTTCACTTCAGATCATCCTCCTTAGATATCTCAATGGTCTCCTGGATTTCCTTTTTTTTACTACCGCTTTTGCAGGCACGTTCGTGGAAAAAAAAACAAAGGTAAATGAACATTCAATGTAGGTCGGAAACGCAAATGGGACAAGACCTGAAGAAAGTATGAATAACAGGACATGCGCTGAACTCTCAACTTGTATTCACGGGGAAATTAAAAATGGGTGAACGAGAATCAGAGTGTGCTCTTGATCGCGAATGCACTACAACCATAAATGTGAAACTCATGGCACTCTAAGAAGAAATTAAAATTCTTTATCACTGAGAGCGATAGCCGCTTGACTAGCATACATGTCACCTTTCTTTCTAATATGGAAGGCTTCGATCACCTCACGGGCCAGCTGCTGACTATGACGGTATGAAATTAGTCGTCCTGTTCATATTTAATCTCTTGAAGGCCGCAAAATTAGTCATTAGTCCCCTGCCACGATGACAGAGATGTTTATAGTCTTGTGGATAAAATTGACTCGGCAGTAGTTGCCTCTTGAAGATAAACATTGAGCAGCACTGTGAGCATTTGCGTCAAGGCACTAAAATTGTATAAATAATTGCTTTCTGGATCCTTAAGCACACCAGTTCTTGCCTAAATAATTTGCCCCGTCTATATCAGTTCACATTTATTAAGTCCATTTTTTTGCTTCCGTTTGGTATACAAAATGAACGTGCGCTACGTGTACGTACAGCGTGGTGCATTATGAAGGGAACCTTGTAAATGATAATAGAAACCTCTATAGGCCTAGCTCCAGTATTATAATGCTTTAATGTGCAAAACGTCGCCGATGCGAAGCGTCAGTAGCAGGCAAAAAACATACACAGGCCTTCATACCATACGTCAGCTGTAATCAATGGCGCAGTACTAATTATGTTCTCCTATTAACAGTGGATCACACTGCGCCTCTTGTTCAATGTCAGCCGGTTCAGTCCGCCGCATCGGCTGCTAAAATTGAGAAAAGGACGCACACTGCCATGCCTCTAATTATGATAACGGCAGAAACAATTAGGCTCTAAAGACCGCGATCAATTAAAAATGATGGATATCGAATCGACAGACAGTTCGAGCGGAAGAGAGTCAGCTCCTACCGGACGCCAAGTAGCGCCTGTCGTCTGCGGTAGAGGGCGCAGGTGCTAGAAAATAGCATGGGCGCGTCTGTTGCAGTGACGGTTGGGTATGCGGTCGTCTGTTTCGTAATTACTGGCTGCAAGCCGTCTGCTTATAGCGCTGGCACCCTGCTATAACGCCGGGCGTTGTATTCTCGCTTATTTTCTTACTTAGGCGCAGCCCACTGGATAATAGCCTCTCCTTTCTTGTCTTTGCTTGTCATCAATTTGTACGTTTAGCGTTTCTTCGCGACAGAAGTACCACGTTTTCTGGAGCTGACGTTCTGCTTGCAACGATGCTCAGCAATGCGACGGCTGTCAGTGGCAGCGGACACACAGCTGTTTGGTTCACGGCACCTTATTCTCGGTTATTTTGCGCTTTCAAAGTATGCGGTCGTGTTCTGACGTTGATTTGCGGCCCACTCAAACGCATTCTATTGCCAACGTCTTCCTTCTGGCTTCGTCTGCTGGCGCTTAAAATGTTATGCAAGTTAGAGTATGAACATGGCCAACATACAGAAGGTCTCAGTCAGTTGTGGAAGCCTCCCCTATTCTTCATAGTGAAAAACACCGTGAGTGGTATAGAAGCACCAAGAAGTCACTATCACACGAGCACCTGTGTGACAGGAGCGTAGTGCTCACTTTTCTCGTTCAGTTAAAATTCTATGATCTGTGCTATCTATCTATACCATAAAGGCGGCATACATCCCTAAGATGCGCTATGGGACGCGCAATTAGCACCACTCTCGAGAAGGTCCAACTTCAGAGGTTTAGGAGAGCAAACGATAGCACCTAAAGGGGTTCGTGGTTTAATGGAAAAGTCGCTAACACAAAGGCTATTTTTTTTTTAATGAACCGGCATATCTTCTTACTGTCAAGCTTCAGTGCTCTGCACTGTTTCTCACTGATGAACCACGACCACTTCACCGATATTGGTACCCTGTGTATTTCGGAGAATCTGCGTGACTTTTCTCCGAAATACACAGGGCATCACCTGTGTATTTCATCACCTCTCACCTCTCACCTTTGCAGGACTGGTCGAACTGCGCTGCTCAATTATTACAATGACACATGGGTCACCGGTATTGTTCCGGAGCAGTGGAAGATCAGCCGCCTGGTTGCTCTCTTGAAGCCAGGAAATACTCCTTATGAGCTTACCTCATACCGGCCAGTTGCATTAGCCAGCTGTGTTGGAAAAGTTATGGAACGAATGGTCCTGGCGAGACTCGAATGGTTTCTGGCGAGAAATGATCTTTATCCGAACATGATGACCGGCTTTCGGCGAGGTCATTCTTCGATTGACAGCGTCATTGACCTCGTTACGACAGTGGAACATGAAAAACATCGACGCCGACTTGTCGCCACTGTTTTCTTAGACATCAAAGGGGCCTACGACAACATCATTCATGAAGCCATTCTCGATGCCCTAGATGGCTTGGGAATTGGCGGCCGGCTCTGTCTGTGGATTGTGAGCTATCTCAGCGGCCGTTTCGTTTACATGTCCACGCCTGACGGAGAGACTAATCGTCATCAGGTATGCCGTGGAGTTCCTCAGGGAGGAGTCCTCAGCCCAACATTATTCAATGTGGCCCTGATTGGCCTGGTGAGCGAACTTCCAGCTCACATCCACATCAGTGCATATGCAGATGACATCTGCATCTGGGCTTCTGGTACAACACGGCCACAACTACGTGCGAGATTACAACGTGCTGTGTCATCTACTTCACGATACATACGGCGTCAGGGTTTGCTCTTAGCTGCTGAGAAATGTGCTGTGGTTGCATTCACGCGAAAATCCGTCTGCCGCTATCCGATCTCCATTAACGGTGTTATAATACCTTATGTCTCCCACCACAGATTCTTGGGCATTATCATTGACCGTGGTTTGTCGTAGTCGAGGCATGTGAATATGTTGAAGCAAAAACTTAATCTGTTTTGCCATGTTCTTCGCTTCGTAGCAGGCATGAAATGGGGCCCCACGGAAGGCTCCCTACTACGACTTTATGAGTCTGTATTTATAGGCTACATTCGATACAGCCTCCCGATACTCTCAAACTTGAGTATTTCCTGCTTACAGACATTAGAGAGCGTTCAAGCGCAGGCACTCAAAATATGCCTCGGCTTGCCACGGCGTGCCTCCAACAGAGGCACAATTGAGGAAGCCCGCGTATGCCCATTATCGGTATACCTGTCCCACGAACCACTTCGAGTATATCTACGCTTATTTCCACGACACCATTGCCATCCATTGACGTCGGTTCTACATGAGCGGTCGGACAGCAGTTTCACAAGTGCACTCCGCAGCCATCTACCCCACATAACATCAGGCTATATATTGTCACGTAGTAATGACGCTGAAGAAAACAGTCGTAAAACTGTGTACGACGAAACTGGTTGTTTATTGGGCGAACCTGTGCCCACAAAAGCAAGGTACACTCAAAGCACAACGATAGCGGCGAACACAGTCGGCGATCGTCGAAAATCTGATCAGCGGCGAAACGCGTCGGCTTTTATACCTGCGTCATCGAAGGTTCCAGATTAATCCCTGATGCCCGCGTGTCTTCCAGAAAGTTCTAGACAATTCGCGTCGCTCATACAATCAGATTACATGGGCGTCGGTGACCACAGACGACGGATAGAAGCATCGATAACGTCCGAGAAGCTTCCAATGCAGGCGCGTCCTGCGCCGAGCGATAACGTTTAACATTTGTCAGCCAATGTACCAGTGAAAGATAAACATGTGTACGTGTCAATACCCTCCCCTTAAAAAGCATCATCCCGATGCTACAAACAAACACAAAAGCGAAAAAAAACCATGCGTAATAAACAAAATAACAAAAAACAATAACAAAATAACAAAGTACCTAAGTTTGTCAGCGGGCGTAGAAAGGCTTAAGACGCACCACGTGGATGACTTCAGGTCGTGCCCGGCGCCGCTGTGATTGCGAAATGCCGTCTGGCACGACCTCATAGTCCAGTGCGCCAATACGTCGGGTGATCTTATATGGTCCGAAATAGCGACGTAACAGCTTCTCGCTAAGTCCTCGTCGGCGTATCGGAGTCCAGACCCAAACACGGTCACCGGGCTGGTACTCGACGTAGCGTCGTCGAAGGTTGTAGTGTCGGCTGTCGGTCCTCTGCTGGTTCTTGATGCGCAGTCGGGCGAGCTGTCGACCTTCTTCGGCACGCTGCAAATAAGTGGCAACGTCGAGATTTTCTTCGTCAGCGACGTCTGGTAGCATGGCGTCAAGCGTCGTTGCCGGGTTCCTTCCGTAGACCAGGTTGAACGGCGCCATGTGCGTCGTTTCTTGCACGGCCGTGTTGTATGCGAAGGTCACGTACGGAAGGATGGCATCCCACGTCTTGTGTTCGACGTCGACGTACATTGCCAGCATGTCGGCGATGGTCTTATTTAGGCGCTCGGTGAGGCCATTCGTCTGCGGGTGGTAGGCGGTGGTGCGGCGATGGCTTGTCTGGCTGTACCGCAGGATGGCTTGAGTTAGTTCTGCCGTAAAGGCCGTGCCTCTGTCGGTGATGAGGACTTCTGGGGCACCGTGACGCAGGAGGATGTTCTCAACGAAGAATCGGGCTACCTCGGCGGCACTGCCTTTGGGCAAGGCTTTTGTTTCGGCGTAGCGGGTGAGGTAGTCCGTAGCGACGACGATCCATTTATTTCCGGACGTCGACGTCGGAAAAGGCCCCAGTAAGTCCATCCCGATCTGCTGGAACGGTCGGCGAGGTGGCTCGATTGGCTGTAGAAGTCCGGCTGGCCTTGTCGGCGGTGTTTTGCGTCGCTGACAGTCTCGGCATGTCCTTACGTAATGGGCGACGTCGGCAGAGAGGCGAGGCCAGTAGTATTTTTCTTGTATCCTCGCGAGAGTGCGTGAAAAACCGAGATGTCCAGCCGTTGGGTCGTCATGGAGAGCTTGCAGAACCTCTGGACGCAATGCTGAGGGTACCACGAGGAGGTAGTTGGCTCGGAGAGGCGAGAAGTTCTTCTTTAGGAGAATGTCGTTTTGCAAGAAAAACGACGCCAATCCTCGCCTGAACACCTTCGGCACAATGACGGTCTTGCCTTCCAGGTAGTCTACAAGGCTCCTTAGTTCCGGGTCGGCTCGCTGTTGTTCGGCGAATTCGTCGGCACTGATTGGTCCCAAGAAAGTGTCGTCATCCTGGTCGTCCTGTGGCGGCGGTTCGACGGGGGCGCGAGACAAGCAGTCGGCCGTCAGAGTGCTTTCGCCCGGACTTGTAAACGACGGTGATGTCGAATTCTTGAAGTCTCAGACTCCATCGTGCGAGGCGACCTGAAGGATCCTTCAAGTTAGCTAGCCAACACAAGGCGTGGTGGTCGCTCACAACTTTAAAGGGCCTGCCATAGAGGTAGGGACGAAACTTTGATGTAGCCCAGATGATGGCGAGGCACTCCTTTTCTGTTGTGGAATAATTTGCTTCCGCCTTCGATAGCGACCGGCTAGCGTAACTTACAACCCTTTCTAGTCCATCAGTCCTCTGCACAAGCACGGCGCCGAGTCCTACGCTGCTTGCGTCGGTGTGGACTTCGGTATCGGCGTTTTCGTCGAAATGCGCAAGTACTGGCGGCGATTGCAGGCGTCGCTTCAGTTCTTCAAATGCTTCGAGTTGCGGCGTCTCCCACTTGAACTCGACGTCGGCCTTCGTGAGATACGTCAGTGGCTCTGCGATCCGTGAAAAATCCTTGACGAAGCGCCTGTAATAGGCGCACAGTCCAAGAAATCTACGCACTGCCTTCTTGTCAGCGGGCAGAGGAAAGTTGGAGATGGCCGCAGTTTTCTGAGGGTCGGGGCGCACTCCAGACTTGTTGATGACGTGGCCTAAAAACAAGAGCTCCTCATACGCGAAGCGGCACTTTTCTGGCTTTAACGTGAGTCCGGAGGTTTTGATTGCTTGAAGAACTGTTTCAAGGCGCCGCAGGTGTTCTTCGAAGCTTGAGGCAAACACAACGACGTCGTCCAAATAGACGAGGCAAGTCTGCCACTTCAAGCCTGCCAGTACTGTATCCATGACGCGTTGGAAAGTCGCAGGTGCCGAGCAAAGACCAAACGGCATGACCTTGAACTCAAACAGTCCGTCTGGTGTTATAAAGGCCGTCTTCTCCCGATCCCTCTCGTCGACTTCGATTTGCCAGTAGCCGGTTTTGAGGTCCATCGACGAAAAATACTTTGCATTGTACAGTCGATCCAAGGCGTCGTCAATCCGTGGGAGGGGGTATACGTCCTTCTTCGTGACCTTGTTGAGGCGACGATAATCGACGCAGAAACGTAGGGTTCCATCCTTCTTCTTCACTAACACCACGGGGGACGCCCACGGACTCTTGGACGGCTGGATGATGTCGTCGCGTAGCATTTCGTCAACTTGTCGCCTTATGGCCTCGCGTTCGCGCGCCGAAACTCGGTACGGGCTCTGACGCAATGGGCGGGCATTTTCGTCGGTTATGATGCGGTGCTTGGCGACAGGGGTTTGTCGAACTTTTGACGACGACGAGAAGCAGTCCTTGTATTGCAGGAGCAGAGCTTTTAGTCGTTCTTTCTTATGCCTGGGAAGGTTCTGATTGACGTCGAAAGTTGGTTCAGGTATTATAGTCGTCGTTGCGGGTGCACTGGAATCCGTGAAGGCGAAAGCACTGCTGGCTTGTACTATTTCGTCGATGTAGGCGACCGTGGTGCCTTTGTTAATGTGCTTGTATTCGGGGCTGAAGTTCGTGAGCATCACCGTTGCTTTCCCTGCACGTAGCTCAGCTATGCCTCTAGCGACGCAAATTTCACGGTCGAGCAGTAAGTGATGATCGCCCTCAATGACGCCCTCCATGTCTGCAGGCACTTCGGTGCCGACGGAAATCATTACGCTGGAGCGAGGCGGAACGGTGACTTGTTCTTCAAGCACATTCAAGGCATGGTAACTTATGCTTGTATGCGGTGGTATCGCGTTGTGCGTTGAAAGCGTTATCGACTTGGACCTTAAGTCGATGACTGCACCGTGTTGATTTAGAAAGTCCATGCCTAGGATGACATCCCTGGAGCAGTGCTGCAGGATTACGAAGCTCGCCGGGTAAGTGCGGTTGTTTACCGTGACTCGCGCTGTGCAGATTCCAGTCGGCGTTATTAGGTGGCCTCCCGCTGTCCGGATATCGGGTCCTTGCCAGGCTGTTTTCACGTTCTTCAACTTGGCGGCGAACGGGCCACTGAAGACGGAATAGTCGGCTCCAGTGTCGACGAGAGCGGTGACGTTATGGCCATCGATGAGCACGTCTAGATCGGTAGACCGGCGTCTGGCGTTGCGGTTAATTCGTGGCGTCGGATCACGGCTGCGTCGGCTTGCTCTGCTTCTGCTACGTCGCGTCGGAAGGTCTTCTTTCGGCGACGAAGTGTTGTCAAGGCTGTTGCTAGGCGGCGTGCTGATATCTCGTCGTGATGAATCGCGAATCGTCGTCGTCGGCGGCGTCGGAGGATCTTCGGCATTGCGTCGTACAGCAACCGCACCTCCATCGGTTGCTGCCTTTAGTTTCCCGGATAGGGGCTCACGGACCGGCCCCGGGCTGGGCCAGTGTATGGTCGGCGCTGCGGCGACAGGTAACGTCCTGGTGACGGCGAGCGTGAGGGTCGTTGTGGTTGCCACTGGGCTCCGGCGAGGTAGTCGGCGATGTCACGTGGCCGCTCGCCAAGCTGTGGACGCGGCGCGTTGACGGCGAACCCTCGTAGGCCCATCTCGCGGTATGGGCATCGGCGGTAGACATGACCAGCTTCCCCGCAGTGATAGCAGAGCGGGCGGTGGTCGGGGGCGCGCCAAATGTCCGTCTTTCTCGGGTAGCTGCGCTGGGTGACGGGCGGGCGTGCTGGCTGCGGCGGCGGTGGTGGGCGACGGAACTGCGGCGTTACTTGGCCCTGGTGCGAGCGTGAAGGAGGGCCTTGACGACGGGCAACGGCGGCGTAAGTCAGCGCTTCCGGCTGGGGTTGCGGCGATTGCGGCTGCACATCAGGAACTCCAAGTGAGCGCTGAACTTCTTCTTTGACGACGGCGGCGATAGATGCCACTTGAGGCTGCGACCTGGGTAAGAGCTTCTGCAGCTCCTCGCGAACGACTGCTCTGATGGTCTCGCGCAGGTCGTCGGCGCCTAGAGCTTGAGCATCGGCGTAGTTGGTCAGGGCACGGCGGTTGTATTGCCTGGCGCGCATTTCAAGCGTCTTCTCGATCGTTGTGGCCTCGGAAAGAAATTCGGCGACAGTCTTGGGCGGGTTGCGCATCAATCCGGTGAATAGTTGCTCTTTGACACCCCGCATCAAGAACCGAACTTTCTTTTCTTCAGACATGTCGGGGTCGGCGTGGCGGAAGAGACGAGACATCTCCTCCGTGAAGATCGCGATGTTCTCGTTCGGCAATTGCACCCTGGTTTCTAAGAGAACCTCTGCCCTCTCCTTTCGTACGACACTCGTGAAGGTCCTCACGAAGTTTTCACGAAAAAGGTCCCACGTAACCAGGGTGGTCTCTCTGTTCTCAAACCAGGTCCGAGCAGCGTCATCCAACGAAAAATAGACATGGCGTAGCTTGTCGTCGTCGCTCCATTTGTTGAACGTCGCGATCCGCTCGTATGTCTCCAGCCAGGTTTCAGGGTCTTCAGCCGATGATCCACGGAAGGTCGGGGGCTCCCGAGGTTGTTGCAGCAGGATGGGGGACGCTGGGGCTGCCATTGGGGTCGTTGACTTGGCCTTGATCGCTGTGGTCTTCTCGGGAAGAAGTCCGTACTCCGGCAGAAGTCCTTGCTGCCTACGGCTAGGCCGCTGGTCCTTGGTGACGTTGGCGTTGTCCTCCGGTTTCGGGCTTGGATCGCGGCTTTGCGGGGGCGTTCGCTGCATGAACGCACTAGCACCTCCACCAGATGTCACGTAGTAATGACGCTGAAGAAAACAGTCGTAAAACTGTGTACGACGAAACTGGTTGTTTATTGGGCGAACCTGTGCCCACAAAAGCAAGGTACACTCAAAGCACAACGATAGCGGCGAACACAGTCGGCGATCGTCGAAAATCTGATCAGCGGCGAAACGCGTCGGCTTTTATACCTGAGTCATCGAAGGTTCCAGATTAATCCCTGATGCCCGCGTGTCTTCCAGAAAGTTCTAGACAATTCGCGTCGCTCATACAATCAGATTACATGGGCGTCGGTGACCACAGACGACGGATAGAAGCATCGATAACGTCCGAGAAGCTTCCAATGCAGGCGCGTCCTGCGCCGAGCGATAACGTTTAACATTTGTCAGCCAATGTACCAGTGAAAGATAAACATGTGTACGTGTCAATATGGCCTTCCATATGACCCCGTCAAACCACCGTGGGTGATGATTCAACCTTCGGTATGCGTGAATGTCCCCGGCATACTAAAGAAATCAATGGTTCCCGTTAGCGGACTACAACAACTTACTTTGGCATACATCTGGTCAGAATACCAGACCTATGTTCACGTTTACACAGACGGGTCCGCGTCATCAACGGCATCGACAGCAGCTGTGGTGATACCAGCCCAGCAGATGACTCGAGGTTTCATTCTAGATCATAATTCAACTTCAACCGCTGCAGAGCTTGTGGCTATACGGGAAGCGATTCGCCACATCTGCGGGGAAAGACCTCAAAAGTGGTGCATTTTCGCGGACTCAAAACCCGCGCTGCAAATTTTGAGATGCTTCCTGCGCCACACCGCATATCAGGTTCTGGCACTGCAGATCGCCGAGCTACTTTTCTGCGCTCAAGAAAAACACCACCGCATAGTGTTCCAATGGATCCCAGGACACTGTGGGCTCAATGGTAATGAGATGGCCGATGCTGAAGCAAAGCGCGCCCTCAGCAATGGCCTGCGAACTGTAGTGCCGTTCTCTAGACCAGACATCACATGCCTCCTGTCGAAATTAATGAGGAGTGCGACGAAAACCTACTGGGCCCAGCCAGACGCTCGTCACGTTCGCCTTAAAAGGCTGGATCCCGATATGCAATTTCCTGTTCTGCGTGGAATTCCACGCCCTCATACATGCTTGATACACAGACTGCGACTAGGCGTCGCTTTCACGCGCAAATATTTGCACATCATTGGAAGGACAGACTCCCCGGACTGTTCAGTGTGTGGTGTTATAGAGACTATAGACCATGTGCTCGTGGTGTGCCCTGAGTATGCACGCGAAAGACTCACACTGGCAGCCACCTTGAGGCATTTATATAATAGACCACTGTCGGAGGACCTCTTGCTAGGCGCAGGGCCACAGAGTTGTCAGACAACAGAGGCAATGCGTGCTTTTTCACGCTTCTTAGGCGACACGGGCCTGGACTCACGCTTGTGATAATCATCTGTGCAATGTGTCCTTTCACCTAGTTTCTCCCATTATCATCCCCCATTATGAACCTCTTTCCTCCCCTCCTCCCCTTCCCTTACGTAGAGTAGCAGGCCAGATGCTCCATAT
Organism: Dermacentor silvarum; assembly: GCF_013339745.2. NCBI lineage: Eukaryota > Metazoa > Arthropoda > Arachnida > Ixodida > Ixodidae > Dermacentor > Dermacentor silvarum. The sequence goes on from NC_051158.1 coordinate 84,323,144, forward strand.
TCCGGCCGACCTCTCTACTTGATGATGATGATCATCATCATCAAGTACTCCTTTTTCACATCAATAAACTACTTCTTCTTCTTCTTCTGCGTGACTTTTTTTTTCCCTGCAGAATATTCCACTGACACCATCCTGGAAAATCTCGCACAAACAAATGCAATGGAACGCATTTCTGACCAAACGTTGCCAATTCACGTTTTTTTTTCGCGCGCAATAAATAACCCTGAGGAATACTCTTTGACAGACCCATGGCTTCAAGCTGGAAATATTGCTTCTATTTTGGGTAAACCTAAAAAAACCATTGCATATATCAACATAGACTACTGGAGAATAGGAAATGACAAATCAAAGTTGTACATTTTTTATATGTTACACTTTGTTATTTATTGTACTTTCTATTTGATTTCTTCATTAGTTTGCTATATTGCTTCTTTAGTAGTTTTAGTTATGGACATCCATACATGCTCCTCTTATGAGATGCCCGTAAGCCCTTAATGGGTAATAAATGAAATGGTCTACGCAAGGCCTGTTATGATGCTACACTGAAGGCGGATTCAATGTAATTGTTACCCAGGAAACCTGGAAAAGTAAGTAGAAAGAAAATAAATTTAATTCTGCGCTCCTGGGCTGATCTCATCAGAAAGATTTTTTTGGCTATCTTTCGTGTGTTCGCAAACAACTGCTTATAAATGCTTCGGTGTAAGGCCACGTACAGAGATAGTACAAATAAAGTTACTAATTACCTAATCTCAGGTCGGCATAAGATATTTGAAGTGTCAGTTACCCTCCCGTTGCGGAACCAGCTGCACTTGCACCGCCAACATTCTGATTGTGCCGACCGAACTGATTTGATGAAATGAGTGTAATTATCAGCTGAATAGGCACTCGCACCGCGAACTCTTCATAAAGATGACGTGTCGTCGTTGAACGTCACCGACGCTCATGCGCTTTTTTTTTACTAATAAGCATTTTCCTCTCCAAGAAATTTGCGTCACCGTCACGATTCATATTAATTTAGGCATAAAATTTACGACGGAGATTGAAATGAAGAACCTTACAAGTGAAATAACATTTCTCAAAGTTGCATTATTGAGTAAGTATTTGGCAATAGTTATTATTGCGGTTCAATGAATAAGTGAACCAGGTGGTGGCACGTTGCTTCAATAAAAATGTCACAGTTTCGCCCGAAGGGCGAAGCAATGAATGCGATAGCAACACAGCAATGTCATACGAAGTAAGGTGAGTGGCTTTGGTAGCAACAACACGCAGAACTGTTGTCGACGCCATCGGCGTTTTGCCCGCGTTAGCTCAAAATGCGTGCGGCGTTGGTGACTGTTGCTGGAGCCTCTGATATAAATAGGCACTTGGTGCCGCAGCTAAACGTCGCCTCCCTTCCTTCCCCCTCCCCCATGGCCTCTCGCGCGTCTGAAGAAGGCGCGTTTGCTCTACATATATGGTGATTGTAAAGGAGAAACGAGACGCCTACTTCTGCAGCCCTTAAGCGAGCACGGCGCAGAACGCGCGTTTGTTCTCCGCCGTGCGTTCGCTCCCCGTGAAAGACGCGCCTCTCGCGCCCTTTCACTCGCACATACAGCGTTCGGCGGCGCGCGGCGACGATTTCATCTCCAAATGACGTCATACGGAACCTCACGGCGACGGCGACGCCGACGGCAGAAATCTGCTTTTGAGTGTCCATATAATTGCTATCGCAATAAAAAATTTGGCGACGCTTAAGCTTCGCTTTTAAGAGTGGATCGCGATAGCATTCAAAGATCCTTGACTGCTTCTCACACTTCCCAGCAACTGCAGCCTATTTAACCGTGATGTTTACCGGGAAACGCTGGCGGTGAACGCTATGCACGAAGGCGCGCTTTCTGGTAGAAACGCAGCCTCTTTCGTGGGCCGGCCTTGTTTTATTGTTTGCACGTTTAATATTGCAGACTGAGAAGATTTAGCATAAAGGGCATGCGCTGTCGGTGTTTTGTATCGTGACAATTGTTTGTGGGCTGTCACTCCCAAAGTTCGGAGGAATAACTTTGTAAAGAATGCAAGACAAAATGTGAGCAACTTTAGTGGTAAAATATATTTGGAGGGCCTGCGTGGTTGGGGTTGATTTTTCGGCCGCGGGCGGCAATGCTGACACCGACGCCGGATTTTCTGCGACACGGGGCCCTAAACGCTATAGCGTTAAAACGCTAAGTGACATATGACGATTTCGCGAAGCTGCTGAGGGAGATATATAGGGACGACAACCGAGACAAGTTCGTATGGGAAGACCGGAATTCAAAGAATTAGTGGACATTCACCAAGGGATCAAGCTATTCACTCTGTCTTCATTGTTGCTCACGTTTTATGCTAAACGGCAAGTGGAAAAAAAGATGAGTGTAAAATAGTGCTTTACGTTTTGATTTATCCGTAATGGGCATAAGGTGCAACAGAGGGTCTCTGGGCGGCTGACGTATACAGAAAACATATTGTTACAGTGGACAATTCAAGAAATATACAGACACTTTCGAATAGGTGTTGTATGGAAGCGACGAGTAATGATGTTGAAATTGAACAGGAAGTCATACAAGTAATAGAAAACAAAAAGCCGACAGATCCCACGCCATGTGGGAATCGATGTTATGCGAAGCAGTGTGCGGGCAGCCCACCAAGCTAACGAAACGATCATTAGAGCACCAAGGCGTAGATAAACAGATATGGTCAAAGTAGCAAATGTTCGCCAAGAAATCCTTTGCATTTAATATAAGTATCTAGGTGCATATTATACAAAAAGAAAACAAAAAAGAGACCTACTCAAACATTCGCCAATATATTGAGAGGATCAAGGGGAAGTGGAATGCAGCTATGATGAAACATAGTGCACTTTGAGGCTACAAGAAGAATTAGATATTGGAGAATTTTGAGATGAGGGTGCCAGCTCTAGCATTCGCAAATGCCACTCTGTGCCTAAAATCAGAAATCTTCTCGGGGTTGTAAGTTATTGAAAGGTAGGTTGGCATTGGCAGTGGGATTCCCGGTGTAACCACAAATGAGGCAGTGCAGGTTCACGTACCTTAGGCTTCTTTTGAAGTTACAAAAGTACAGAGCAAAATCTACGCGCAATAGGGTAAATAATTAGTGTCGGCGCATCAAGCCTACAAGCGGAATAAAATGTTTGAAAGCGGTATAACTTCTGTGGTGGGCGCCGCGCCTCCAGGCCAGCCACACTGCACAGTGATGGACGAAAACACCGCACCGAAGCTTGAGCACAAGATGTCATGTTCACTTTATTCTTGGATGTATGTACGGTAATGCTGGAACAATACATGGAATGAGGAGTAAGAGTGACCGGCGTTTCTAAATCTGTTGAAAAATCTTGCTTGCCCAGCATTCAGGAGTTTCGCCAAACCATCTTATTCACCTGATTTCGCCTCCAGTGACCTTCACGCGTGAGGCAGCTTAATAAGGCGATAGGGTAAGTATTTCTGACTTGACAAAGAGCGGAAAACAACAATGCACGGATCAGTACAGTTAGAACGAGAAGACATTTGCTCCCGAAGAATCCATGCAATTCTGAAGCGTTGGAGTAGTTGCATTGCACGTCAAGTGGACTACGTGGAAAATGATATTGATATAAATGTTCTGTATTTATGCATTTGCCTCATAATTAATAAACCACGTTGCAAAGTAAGTGACGCTCGTAGAAGAACTTCACTCTTTTCACCGCACTTGGCATGCAACGTTTATGTGTTGGCGATAATTGAAGAGATGAAACATCGCAAACATATGAGGCATTAAACGTTGATTAAAGCGATAACATGCGCCTCCTTGGGTATCGTTAGACTTAATAAAACAAAGGAATTGCTCTTCTTTTCTTTTCTGTCTTTTGACAGAAGTGAGGTACACCCTGAGGAATGTATGCAATGTTCTGTATAAATTATCCTTGTGCTTCCCGCTGACGGAATATTTAGGTATGCTGTTATTTTAAATTTCTTCCTAGATATTGCTGCGCTTGACAGTTGTCATTATTTTATATAAAACGCCCTGGCTAAATTTTCCGCATCAGATGGTTCAACCGCACTTTTCTAACCCTCGTTTATGGAGCATCAAAACTCTATTCCAATACCACATTTTCCTGCAACGAAAAAAATAAATAAAATGTACGCTTTACCGTCCTTATAATGCGCAGTGTACCAGGCATGCAATAGTAGAGCGATTCGAATTATTTTGACTAGGTTAAACGGGCTCCTTATTCGTGGTACACGAGTACTCCTGCATTCCGCCACCATCGGACTGCGGCCACTGCAGTTGGCGTCGAATCCGCAACCTCGAGCTTAGCAGCGCAACGCCACAGTAATTTAAGCACCGAAGACCACGTCGGTTGCCCGCACTCTATGATTCTTAGTCAATTCATCGTTATCAGTACACGCCACAGTTTTTGAGGTCATCATTATCTGTTGATTTTACGATACTGTTTGCCACACGGTCATTACAGAGTGGGTTTCAGTCAACGCAAAAAGAAACTGGGTGGTTCAACAACAACGTTAGAGCTGGCCAAAGAAGAATACAAATTCATGAATTGGACGGTAGTATGACACTTTGGCATTCACAATTCGCACTTCATATTCATGCAAAACACTCGCATCTGTAGCATGCCAGTGTCCATCATGATCGAGATGACTCACGGAAATAAAACAAGGAAAAGCCATCTTCCCAAAATGAAGCTTTTCCATCGTGCATGAAGAGATAACGCCCTTCAGCTTCCTGACCCTTTGAGGGCATTGTTGTGGAGCCGGTCGGCATCACCGTCGATGGTTGTAACGGGGTACCTGCCCGCGCAGCATGCCGAGATTGTGTTCCAACCTACAGGCAGCGTTCATTTGGGGATTGTTTTTCTTCTTATTGTCGTCATCGGGAGTTCGTCACTGTCAGAAACGGCCCGCAACATATAATCGCCCCTTTCGTGCGACGGGGCAAACGCGCTTGAAACTCAGAAGTAGACGACGCCGTCTGACGCCCTCTGGTCCGCTTCCAAACGCTTTCCGTCGTTCGCGCACGATGTTTGGCTGCGGCCCCAAAGGCAGTCCAGACGCGCCTTCCTCAGAGGCCACGACCAACGCGCTCCTCAAATCGCTGAAGGAGCTCTTCAAGAGCGTCACGTCATCGAGTCCCTCTCGCTTCTTTGTTTTACTTGCCGCGGCGCTGATTGATAAACAGGCCCGCTGATGCCCTTCTATCAGGCAGCGAGGTGCCAGTCGGCGCTCACATTGAGACGTGTCTCAACACTCTCGTCCGTTCGCGTGCGAGCTCACGCGAAAAGAGATCGGAGCAACGAACAGCCTCTTTTGTTTCACGCCGCCCACCGTAAACACGGGGTAGGCTCTGCAGCACGTAGCGGTGGAGCTGTCTCGAAAGCCGTCTTTTACCGGCACTCTACGGCATACAGGGATTCCTAGCAACGAACGCGCTTCCGCAGCGCCCTTTGCGGGCGCAGCGAGAGGTGCCTGCTCGCGGCGCGAGAACTAGCGAGAACGGACGACGCCTTCTCGCGCACGCGCTGGCACGATCGCGTGACGTGCGCCGTCACGTGGACGTATGAGCAGAATTCTGCACGCTTCGCTGTTGAAGGCGCATGACACGGCCGCGATAAAGATGACGAGCGGCGGCTATATTTTGAAGCACCCTTTTTGCGCGCGATTTTTTTTTTTTTTTTGAGCGACAGGGGTCGTCCCGTGGCGCCGGCAGCGGGGATGCGGCGTGGCCGAAACCCGCACCGTCATTTACCGGCCTCCCTTCCTTCGCCCCGCATGGTTCGCAACGTACAGATTCTTACAATCACTCGCAGGGAAAACAGCTGCTGTATGCTCAGGAATGCCGGGATGCGATGGCTTCTGATGGGCATTTTTCTGGGAGATCTAAGACATCGTAAACGCGTGTCTGAATATCAGCGTTCCGTCTCGCACAATGATCCGTTATTTGCTAAAGCAGCGTGTAAAGGCTGATTTTTCTTAATTATTAACAGCACAGCTGTTCTAGCTAACCGTAAAAAGTTCCGCCTGCTGCCGCAAAAACTCGCCGAGCTATGACGTCACTGCGTTGCCTAGCAACCACCTCGCGGAGCGGCGTGTGCCTCGCTTCCTCTCCGTGCCGCGCAAATGTTGCCTTGACATGGGCCGTTTAGGAGAGGGAAGGAGCGCATGTTCGGGAGAGGGAAAGAGAAAATGAGAGCGAGATAAAGAAATTGTAGCAGCACCAACGAGGCAACGCACAGAACTGCTGCCGACGCCGCCCGCGTTGCCTAGCCGCGCATGCGCCGAAGCAGTATACTGATGACGTCGCTTCGCGTTAACTAGTAACCGCCGGCACAGGTGCGCAGGTGCGGCATCCGTTAGACTTAACTTCGTTGCCGCTAACGTCCTAACGTTAACTGTAAGTGCTATGTACTCCCTTTCAATTTTTTCGGTAACGTGAAAGGTCGAAGTACTCGTTAATTTAATAACCTCCCACACTGTCGAAAGAAAGAAAAGCGGATAAATATCAGCTGAACTTAAGTGGCTTGGCTAATCAACATGAACAGCTACTCTTGACGACCGTTTTCTCTCTTAGAAAACATGCGTGATTGAAAATGCGGGCAGCAGACCTAACTAAAAAATGTAAAGTACCCATCAAATTTAACACTCACCATCTCCCTCTTCCACACAATGCACGTGAGATGCACAAATAAAGAAACAGCTCCACAATCGGTACGTGAAGGAGTGCAGTATTAGAAAATGGGGAAACCGGTATCGTAAGGGGTGAGTAGATTTTGTTGTATTCTAATAACGCAGCATACAGAGGGACACAAACGGGCTAAGTCTGCTTAGCAGGACGTAGAGAAGGTAGGTTTAAACGTTATTTGCAAGGATCTATGCACGTATGCGTGCTGTTTTAAGATTTGCGCTTCTCTTTAGTGAGGAGAAGCGTGTCAAGGATGATAAGACTCCAGATTTTAACAAGCAATTACTGTGAAGTTGTTGAGCATTCTGCGAAGCTTTCTTTGCAGAGTTAGCATTAAGGATGATGGCTTATTTGTTCTTAATTAGAAGTTGAAGAAATGGCACCACTGTGTGACACAGAAGTGAAAGCTGTCACGTGTAACCCTACTAGCAGAAAATTTTGACCAATGATTGTACTCAAGTACTCGAGATTTGTACTAAGTTCTATCGCTAAATAGGTATTGCAGGTAAAAGCTTGCCAGATGAAAAATGTGATCTTTATGAAATTGGTCTTCTATGTTTCTCCAACGAAGACCCACTGTATAAAATTTCTGGGCCTGGAGTAACGACAAAACAACGTTCGTTGCTTTTGTTGGTAACGATAACTCGTTGCTTTAATTTGTAGGTAATGCAGGGCGGTAAAATGTCTTTTTAATTTGAACCTAACGACTAACGCATTTCGTTGCTCTGTTTTTTTTTCGGTAGCGCCTACAACACTGTTATCAAGCCATATGCTCGTGAGGAACCTCGCACTCGTACATACTACCGTCCCCATGACGAAACAGCGCTCATAAGAAACTCGCATAGACGGTGGCGCCACATTTTCCTCTGGGTAAAATTGTAAGAAGCTTTATCGTTTGTCGACTCTAGAGGATGGCGTCGCGGTTTCAACGAGTAACATCTTTCCGGCCATGTTGCCACAACCAATGACACCCTGAATAGTCCTCGAGAAAAAAAATTATCAGGAAGTGGAGTTTACCAAGAGTCGTATTTTCCGGCAACAAAAAACAAATAAGCTATCTTGCATTATTCCACCGAATATGCCCGCGTACTACTTCATCAGGTGCATTGAGTCGGAAATGTTTCGCGCCACGTGTGCATCTCACGCGGTAAACATTTGCCGGACCTCGGAAGCACCGATGCTTGGAGGGCAACATCTAAGCCAGGGGCGCCATTGCTACACACACAAGCGCGCGCGCGCGCACACATACACATACACGTATGCCCGCAAGCAACACACAATGCCCGACGTTTCCGTAGCCCCGAGCTATAGGAAGCAACCCGACGCCATTTATGAAACCAGAAACGGCGTCACCTGGATGCGGCGACGTATAGCATTCTTGCACATGGCGTCTCCGCGTGTGCGTGTGACTCATTCATACAGTGGCCGCCGAGTCACGATCTCGCACGTAGCTTTTGTGTGTGCCTATCTGTACGCGCGCGGGAAGTCTTGATCTCAGGCTTGTTGCGCGCAAATAGATTTAATTGCGAGGATGCGCGGAGTGTCGCGTAGGCTAAACAGTAGCCCCCCCCCCCCCCCCTTCCCCGTCTCCCCGTTCTATCGTCGACAACGTAATCGTTTTTCCGAGCTTGTTACGCCGCGCAGGTATGTAGATGTGCTCCCGGGTCAGTGCCAGAACTGGAGAATGAGCGACGCTCCTACGTGCCAGGTGACGATGAAGCAGCCGGTGCTACAGGCAGATGAGGTAGACTAGGTGGCGCTGCCTGAAGTCACGTCCCGTTCCCGGCCAATTGGCGTTGCAGAAGGAAGGCTCGCGCGCGTGTCGTCTGCCTCTCGTCTGCTCGTTATCTGCTATCAAGTTGCTTATTTTTCTCCCTTCTGCACCGCGGTTTGCCCATTAAAATCAGTAACTCGTGCCGCAGGAGCCGAAAAAAAAAAGCCTCCTTAGCAAGCTAGGGGCGTTGAACTTTGTCCCTTTGTACACGAAAGGCCGCGCGCGCACCATAGCTGTTAAGAGGCAGATTTAGTGCTTCTGCCACGGTTGCGTCTGCGTGCTCGATTCGTTTGGTTACATAGCCTGAAATTACGTGAAATTGCCTGACGCCGCAATTTCGCAAATGGAGGAAACATAACCCTGAAACATTCTGCTGGCGATGATGACGGATGGGGTTTAGAGTTCCGAAGGTACAAAGGGGCTATGACGGCTGCCATAGCGCAGGCACCCAGAGCAATTTTCACCGCAAGAGATACACTGAAGTGCACCTGCAAACTCGGTACAAGAGTTATCTTGCATTACGCCCACATCGGAATGCGACGGCTGTTGCCGGGAGTCGATCTCGCTGCATCGTGCTCAAAAGCAGAAGGCCGTAGCCACTGTGTCAGTGTGGTAGGCCGAGTTTCAAGCTCAGCGCCGAAAAAAAAGGTGTCTGCTGTATATAGGCTGTCACAAACGATATGACAGTACATAGGACTCAATGTACTGCTCCTACTGGTCAATTGGCCAAACGCACGTTTCTCCGTGGTGGCATTTTGCTTTGCTGGACGTGTCTCAGCGGTGTTTACTCAGGGTGCTGAACGGCAAGGGTGAAGCAGTAGCGTGACGGCGCATTAGTGCAACGGCTCGCATGCGCGCAACTCGCACATGAGCAACAGCTAACATCACAGTATTTGAAATTAAAGGTCGCGACAACGCTCATCAAACTGTCAAGGCTATATATACAGTCGAACATTCCGCCACGCTCACGAGGAACTCACGAACGGCAGGGATGCAGTTCTTTTCATGTCGGATGTGTACGTGTGAAATAGTACATATTTTTCCCGCGATAGCAGTTAGGTGCTCGAAACTGGCTTTGCCTTGTCCATTCGTCCGTTCATTTCGTTACGCTGACGACGACCGCTGTCGTCTTCGGGTCTCCTCATCATCCGCAGCTTAACCATCACCAGCGGGGAAATAAAACTAAACCTTCTATCCACAACCACTGCCACTGCGATTGGAACCCATGGGCTCGATCTTGTACGCGTTCCAAAATGGAACGGAGGCGGTCCGTTCCATCGAGCCGCACACGATTGGTCAATTTGAACCGTGACGATCAAATTGACCAATCGTCTGCGGCTCGATGGAACGGACCGCCTCCGTTTCATTTTGGAACGCGTACAAGATCGAGCCCCATATCACGGCATCATTATTCACTTGAGAGTACGGCGTGCCAACCATTGCGCTGTCGTGGAAACACCAGCTCTGTGCAAGAACTTTTTTAGCTCTAAACAGATTCAGAGAGCGGTGGTGTCTGCATGTATTTCGGGGGCCTGAACAAGCAATACAGAGCGGACAAGGATGTCAAGGTGTCATTGCACGGAAGTTGTTCTTGAGAAGATGGTGGTGCGTTCACGTTCCATTCTTCATCGTCTTGCTCGTGGAAAACAGCGTCGGCGGCGGTAAAGGTCCGTACGTGATAATGATGATGATCGGCCTCAAACACGGCAAACTCCCACAACAGAATCACGTGGTTTTTGGGAAAGCAAGTAAAACAATCTTAGCAACGAGGTCACAATCACGAGGCCAGGTAGTTTGCTGCATATTAGCTCAAGGATTCACTGCCGCCAAGTGCCCGATCTACTTCGAATGGCCGCACGGCAACTGTACCGAAAGAAAAAAAAAAACCTTTCGCGAAAATCCCGTAGATGGCAGTCCCTCATTTCACTCGTTACATCATTTGTAGAAGGTTTGGCCTGGGAGTTTACTAATCATGCATAGTAATTATAAGCCACACAGGCAAACTAACCTACTGTTAGTTTGCCAACCAACTAATACCATATGTCGCGGCCTTAATTCAAAACTGCTCATCGAGCCTGTAAAGAATGAAGCTTTTGACACAGCAACAGTGTCATCGGAAAATGCCTCGCTCTGGACACGTCATGCTGGTAGTTGCATGGACGTCGTCCTACTAAATGATGGAAACAGCAAATGTGACCACTTCACTAAATTTCTCGAAACCAATTACACTAACACAAGGCAGCCTCACCACACTGACACAAAAACGAAACGAAAATAAACGTGATGTACTAGGATTATGTGAGACAAATATTTTTAGATAATTATGTGGCGGACGGCTTCCAAAAGGCTTTTGCTAAACAGACGCGAACGTAAGGTTCAATAAAGCTGTACATATGAAGAAAACTTGAGTATACTTAGAAGGGGGATCGAGTTCAAGAGTGCGAAAGTGTGTCACTGTTTTTCAAATTCCCATGACATTCGTTATCATATACAAAAAGGAAGCTGTGTGCAACACAAAAAAATATAAATTCAGTATTATATACGAGCAATTATCTGTGTGTTCTATTCGAAAATTTAAAATCATCGTCTAAATATTTATACAATCTTTCATATATATATATATTTTATTTCTTAAAGATATTACATCATTCTTCGACACAACTTCCCTCACCTTCCCAAAAACAACAACCCTATAACCGCTATCTCCTTGTCTGATTTCCCGTAGTGGGTGAGCGCAATTCCTCGCGGAAGAAGCAGGCAAGCAAAAAAACAGAAGTGTGATCTTCACTCCGGGAGAACGCTGCTGTCGCATAACTAATTCTCACTAACTTAGAGTTTCTGAAGTCTGGTATTTTATTTTTTCGCAATCCGTCCATTGCTGTCGTCTGTTACATAGCGGCAAGACCAGAAGGCAGTGTCTGCTACGAAGAAACACGGATATAGAAGCCCACACAGAAAAACAAGATTCAAGAAAAAACGCACCTCCCTGTAGCAGATTGCAGATAATGACAGTAATAGAAATTTAACGCAAATAATTTCAGCACTCGCCCGGTGCGCACAAATTATGCACGCCGTCGAGTCTCCCACGACAAGGTTGGAAATTGGGCCATTAACTTGCCTCACCCTGTGTACAGTCTCAAATCGTTCGAGCAGGGCCCAGCCCGAACAGCTCTGCTTTCGACGAACAACACGAGCGCCGAGAGTGGGTCGGTCGGCCTCGGAATTCGAATCACTGTCGACGGATCTGCCTCGAACCTATGAAAAGTAAATTTGCCTTTCAAAGAAGGTACCGCGTGACTCTTCTCAACACCATGTGTATATAGAAAATGATCCCTCAATTACACGCAGCAATGCAAATTGGTGTTTAGAGCGATCGAGCCTCAGTGGTTGTTGTGCTATACGCCGAAATTGCGTCCCCCTCTATAAACGCCATCCACCGCCGACTGAAGAGCACGGTAGGCCGGCAATTTTCTGAAGCGTTATCAAGGTGCTCCCGGATGTCGAAATTGATTCTTCGTGTTGGTTTTCTGAGGGTGTGCGCCTCCTAAACAAGTGCGCGACTTTGTTCGACTGACTCCCAATCACCTGAGTGCACGTGAGAAAAAAACGTATGCAAATTAGTGGTTGCTTTCAGCGCAGTACTTAGGCAAAAGACAGGATCAAACAATAGGAACATATGTAGACAGACGTTTTTTGTTCGCGTGTGTTGTGTGAGTTCTACGCTGGAAGTTGGCATGGAGTCCCAATGACAACTTGCAGATAACAGTACATTATTAACAATATATGAAAAGTGCATAGAGACCACTACATGTGACGTGGCATCCAATAACGGCTTTATAAATACTTTCATACACCGTAAATGCTAAAACGAGGTCCTTGATAGCTAGCACATTCTTTTAGAAACACGCTGCAAATTGCTTAAACTATGTTGGGTGCAGTTTGTTGGTATCATATTGAAGATAACACAACAAAAGACGAGCCAGGGCAGCGTCAAGCACACAGACGTATAGCCTCAAGTGTGCTTTCTCCTCGCTTGTCCCGTCATTTGCGCTGTTACATTCAAATATATTTCCTTACCAACTAGCTCGGATTCAGACGTTATTATCGGCACAAACCATATATCGCATAGCAGGAGGAATCATGCGATATTTCCTGTGCTTTAAGACACTAAAGATAGAAAGAAAGGTTCTGCAGGGTTAATAAATTACTCATCTTCATACTAAGAAAGCGACCTTTAGTGCTTGTGGAGCCTTGGTGAGTTGGAAAAGACGCAATATTGAAGCGCGGGTGGCTACACCACCTTGCAGTTCCCGCATCAATTCACCACGACGTCACTGATTTTGACAGCTATTGGTTCTGTCGGGAAAGATGTACTACTACTGTATTCGAAAGCAGCAAGACAGCGAACTAGGGAATTTTCGCGAACTTTGACACTGGCACAAACGCCCAATAGAAGAAAGCGCTTGCACTGCGCACTGAGGGCACTGCCGCGGCCGGGACTCACGAAAGCCTGTGCCGGGTAAAGTATCCTTCTTTCTTTTTTTTTTTTTTTTTTTTTTTTTGGGGGGGGGGGGGGGGGGGGCTGGTTCCGCGCCTGGTGCTAGCGGGCGTTGGCCATGCTCGAGTTCGGAGCCGCGGCTCCGTCTGGGCACGGGCCTGGTTTCTCACGGGGCTACGCCGCGCCTTTGAGCACTCGTGGGCGTTCTAGATAGACGCAAGGTATATTATGCCAAGCTAAACTGAGAACTTGGGAAAACTGGCTTATGGTTAACCCCACAAACAAGTTAAAAAAAGAAAAGACGGCTGAAGTTTTCATTTGTTTTGTTTCTGTAAAAGAAAACTGTGTTACCGCAAATGTAAACAAACATGCTAAAAACTGCTCTTATACAATTTGATTTATATTGTCAAAAATATATACACAGAGAAATTACCAGCACGCATAAGACAGAAGCTAATCGGCGGGGCTGAGCAGTCACAGTGGTAGATATTCTATAGCGCTAGAGCCGATGAATTATCGTTAATCTAAACATACTAAAAAAACAAGTCGTAAGTGAAGAAGTACAGATTTTTAAATTAGACCACTGCACGGGCCGCTTTTTCAGGCCCGGACCCGGCACGAGACCGACCCGGTGATTTCAAAACTGGCCCACAACCGGCCCCAGCTCTAAAGATCCGGTCCCGACCCGGCTTCGACCCGGTCTTGTTCGATTCTACCCATTAGTACTTGAGCCTAAACGGAGCATTGTCGAGTTCTAAATTATTGTGAAGATGCTGGCCGAACACGTGCAGATTGTTATTTGATTATTCGGTGGGAAAACACACATAAAATAAACAGATAGGAAAATAGGGACGGAGCAGGCTGGCAACTACCACCTGTAGGGCAACGAAGCCTGGCGCAAATCTAAATTTGGATACGCTAGTAGATTGGCTTTCACTAGAACCATAATACAATGAAATTCAGCTCCACCAAAAGAAAAAAAAAATTGCTGGCACGTGAGGATAACGCTTTTGTGCAACTATATTGTAAATATATTTCTTGTGCTGAATACAGCCATTTCTTGTGCTGTATTCAGGTTCGATTTAGTGGCGCCAATTTTTCCGTTCACAATTTATGCCTCCCTGTTTGGTAACGCGAGAAAACTTGGAGTTTCTCTACTTTTGTTTCAACACGTAGGGTGTTAATCGCAGTGCATGCCCAGCGTTGACAACATAGTTTATTTTTTTCCCATCAAGCTGGGCTCTGAGGTGCTTGTTTGCTCACACCAATTCGGAGGAGCAGCGCTAGACCAACAAATACCAGGCAGTACTTGCCTTGTATTTGTACAACCCGAAGGTTCAGTCACTTAACGTGTGAAAATATAATTGAAAAGAAACATGCACTTCGAGATTAAAAATTGTCTGAATGCATATTCGCACGCATGCCACCTGCGGACTTCGCGGCGTCGTCGCAAGGTGGCGTAGTATGTCAAGAGGCAAGCGGGAGACAGGAGCTCGGATGCATACACCCCTCACACATGACGCGTCTCTGCGGTCACATCACGACGACTACAGCAGTCGTCGTCGTCGTCAGCGTCACTAGATTATTTCAAAGTAAATCTCAGTAGCGTCGACATTTACCATAAGATGAGATCTGCCGGAGTCTTTCTATACCAACATTTGCTTCTGTCGGATTTTTCATGTTACCTCTACACTTTATATGCTAACAAAATCTTTTTCACCCAAGTCGCGATATTATTCAGGCATGAACAGAGTTGGTCCGCTGGGCCCGGGCTACGCCTGGTGATTGGTTACGGGTCCGGCCTATGCTAGGACTTCAAACAGTGGGCCCATGCCGAGATATCAGGCCAGTGCGGTGCTGTACTTCACACTGACGAACACATTCTGAGGTTTCAGCACATTTCAAGAACTTCAAGTTCAGCCTCGATTTTCCATGCTAGTAATCCACATCCTACAAGTTAACGAAAATACAGATCTGAAAGAAGAACTTGTCAGTATAGGCTGATTTAGTGTTTC
>NC_051158.1:84338232-84377033 GCF_013339745.2 Dermacentor silvarum
GCAGAAGGACTGCTAAAATTGTTGTAATATGGCGGCATGTCAATGTGGTGAAGTGCTATGAAAGCGCAGAAGCCAGTATTTCGTACGGGCAATTGCTGTAAATATGACGCCCTGTTATTTCGGTGTCATGTCATGAAATTTAAGGCGTCTGTATTTTTTGCGGGAAATTCCTATAAATGTGACGGCGTGTTATTGCAGTGATGTGGAATGAAATTACGGACGCCTGTACATTTTAAGGGAAATAGTTGGTAACCGATACTGCCGCGAAAATCTAGTGAAAATGACGGCACATGTTTTACTCTGTACGCGTAGCGGACACATGTGATGCCACCATAATTTTCTGCGTCTACTTCCTCAAATTAACCCACGAGTTTCTTCTCTTCCCGGCGTGAGAGGAGTAAATCTTAAAATGGCAACATTGGAAACCGTATCCGGTCCTTCCTCAAGGCGAAAAAACATGTATACCACCTTCTGAGGAAGGCTTGTTGCCCGTACGCTGCAATCTGTTTCTTACCACACCGCATACCGGTCATCCCACGTTACTTGATCCAAACAGTAAAAATATGCAAATGTCATGTAGCTGGACAGAACGAAGGTATTATTGTTTGACGCCACTTGGAGATACTCAAATTATTATTTTACATTCCGCCCAATTACATAATTAGTCTTAATGAATTATTCAGCTTCTCTAACATTATAATTAGATGAAAAGTGTCAATGAGAAAATTGTACAGCAACATACAAAACTCCCGATAGAGCTTAATACAGTACACAATAAAATATGCAAATGCGATGTAGCTGGAAAGAACGAAGGTAAGGTTGTTTGCCGTCGCTTGGAGATACTCAGATTATTTTTTTTTCCATTCCGCCCAAATACATGTTTACTCCTAATTAATTATTCAACTTCTATAAAATTAGATGAAAAGTGTCAATAAGAAAATTGTACAGCAACATGCAACACCCCAGATACAGCTTTCTGTTGCTCAAAACGTACTAAATAAAGTGTTTTTTTTTTTCAAGCATGAAGAAGCCCACGAATACAAAAAAAAAAAAAAAAGCCGCGCGACTTGCCGCTCGCGGCAGTTTGCGTGTGTTTGCGGGCTTCGCTCATGCAATAAAATTCTGGACCGAAGGCGTTTCATGTTGCTCTACGGCTTTATCATTGAACCTTTTCATTAAAACTATAATCTGTGAAACGCTGATTAATGAAAAATTAATTAAATTATCGGGTTTTACGTGCCAAAACCATGATCTGATTATGAGACACGCCGTAGGAGGGGGGGGGGGGGTCTCCGGCAATTTGGACCACCTGGGGTTCTTTAACGTGCACCTAAATCTAAGTACACGGGTGTTTTCGCATTTCGCCCCCATCGAAATGCTGCCGCCGTGGCCGGGATTCGATCCCGCGACCTCGTGCTCAGCAGCCCAACCCCATAGCCACTGAGCAACCACGGCGGGTGAGTTGATTAATGAATGATGCTTAATTGCGTATTAGGCAGAATGAAAAGAAAATAATCTATCTCAAAGTGACGTCAAACACCATTACTTTGGTTCTGTCCAGCTACCTGGCATTTGCATATTTTTTTTTAAAATTTGGCTGAAGTTACGTGAGGCAACCCGTACAAACGAATTTCCTGTAGTGCCGGGTAGGCGGATCCTCACGCTTTTCGGCGGGCTTCGGCTAAGCAACGGTGACGCCACATTACGAACACGGCGGCAGTAAAGAACCGTTGCGTGAAAACACCGCGTTCGGTACCGACCGCGGGAACAAACGCGGACGCCGAATCAGCGCCTCACGACGTGCCACAAGCCCCTGGTCGCTACGCATTCAAACATCGTGCGACCTAGTTGTTCATGTTTTGCCACGGAATGGGCAGTGATCACTTTGAACTACTCCCAACTGCGACCATCACTGCCGGGCGGGTATAGTAACGCTACACCATCGTAGCCAATCCAATTGTCGTACCTGTTCTGGTGCACGATTCTGACGTCATTAGTAGTAATGTCTTCCTATACGAAAGGGAACAATTCACATCCACCCGAATTGTAGCACAAAGCAGCAAAGGAAGCCTCGCAGTTGAAGAAACATTCGTCCAGCGTTCATAGATCTATGAACGCTGCATTCGTCCTGGTCCAGGATTTGAAGGTAGGTAAGTGGTTCATGAGGGAAAGGGAAAGGTTGGCGCTATCTTCTGCAGCCCTTGAACCCGGGACCAACGCTTTTCCGAGAAAGAGAGAGAGAGAGATTGTGGTTGTGAAGAGAAAGAGGCGCAAAAATTTTCCGAGGCTGTCGCTATACCATATGAGTTGGCCAGAGCGAGGGTAATTAATTGACAAGTGGAGGTACTGCGACGCTTCCGCATATGTGATTTATCCATGTCTTCCTGTATCTCAGTATTTTAAATTCGCTCCTTAGAAGCAGTGCATAATATATTATGCAGCGACACCCGTGCGACCGTTCACAGTTACACCTCTAGTTGCTGACGCTGCCCAGCATTTTCTTTCTTAATATGGCATGTTGTTCTTACTTTATGCGACTTGTTTCGTGCTTGTCGGCGTTCCTTATAACCAAAGAGCGGCGTCTCGAAGGCTCCAATATTTTCTTGCCTCGAATGCATAGGAATACGCAGAAGGTGGTAGCGAGGGAGCTCAATGTCGTGACGTTTCGACACTATCTGTCCTGTTCGCTCGGGCGTGTGCTGCGCTCCTGACGGAGTGAGCCGGAGTGAGTGCCGTAAAAACCGGAATATAGGTAGAACGTTTTATTGCTATAGCAATTATATCGACACTCAAAAGCGGATTTCTGCCGTCGGCGTCGCCGTGAGGTTCTGTGCTACGTCAACGGCGATGAAATCGTAGCCGCGCTCCGGACGCTGTATGTGTGAGTGAAAGGGCGCGAGGGACGCGCGCTTTCACGGGGAGCGAACGCACGTCGGAGAGCAAACGCGCGTTCTGCGCCGCGCTCCCTGAAGGACTGCAGAATTAGGCGTCTCTTTCCTCCTTTCCATATATAGAGAGCAAACGCGACTTTTCCGTGGCGCGAAAGGCTGTGGGGGGACGGGAGGGAGGGAGGGGAGGCGACGTTTAGCTGCGGCACCAAATGCGTATTTATATAAAAACGCCGCGTGCCTTTGGTGCGAACGCGGGCGAAACGCCGACGGCGTCGACAACAGTTCTGCGCGCTGCTGGTGCTGCTGCATGTCCAAGTTTATACAGCTATCGCAAGTTGCTATCGCAATTGATGATTCGCCTTTCGGGTGAAACTGTGACAATTTTTTTAACGGCGAAGCTGTTTAAGCCGGCCGTAATTTGTGGTTCGTGTCAACAAACTATCAAGAAAAAAACACCGCCCAAGCACTCTGTACAGATGGTTAACCAGCGAAGCTAAACATGCGGCCCCGGTGTTTAGCAGTGGGTTAATCCCGACGCTGTATTGAAGCGTTTCTCAATTATTGGTTACATGTTTGTGTTTCTAGTGGAACTCAAGCGCCAGTGGCGGACGGATGCTGCTAACCACGACACCGAGCTAACTCGAGATATCGAACGCATGCGACAACGGCGACCCGAGGAGCCGGCGTTGCAGCCAGAGCAGGTACGACGCCACTAACGGCGCAGCCAATGGCACGCGCGCTTGGGTGCGACGTAGAGAACGACGTAACTGACGGCGCAGCCAATGGAGACGTTTAGAGAAACATGGGACGAATGGGTTTTCGTTTCGCCTAGCTATATACAGCTTTCGCTGTAATAAAAGAATATAAACTTTATTGCCGTGGCGGGATTCGCCCCTGCGTACCCGCGGTCCGAAGGTGAGCGTCGTAACACTAGGCTATACAGCCGCGCTTGCAGAACATGCACTTATGCGAACCATATGATTGCGTTCGAGCGTTGTCGTCTTCGTACACATCTGGCGCGTTCGCACGCTCGTACTCTGCGAGGCGAAGAGGTTTTGCGCGCTTTGCTCGGGAGAGAGATAAAGAAAATGAGAGCGAGAGAGAGAGATACGCATTCACGGAGCGGGTCTGCCGGAACGCGTTGTCGGCTTTGCAACGTGGTGTCGGTGTTGCAAGCTGCGCTATGCAAGGCGCAGTGACGGCCGTAAGTCCGAGACGCACAAAAGGAATTTATCATAATCATGAGTAATAAGGTGAAAAGTTTGCGCGCACTTCCGGAAAATGGTGGGACACGATCGCTCAGCTTCGTTGTATCAAGCCTTGCGCGGCCGAGTGCAAGGTTAACCCAGTATTGCCCATTGTTGCATATCTGCAACACCCAGTTCCGCACCCTGCCGTTTGCGAGGATCCTAATGCAGCATTAAACGCTGTCCATACTATTGTAACTTAAGGGTTTTTCATTCCACCAAGTTACTATCTTAGCCACTTGGGAGCCAAACGTCGTCGTTTCTGCAGTTTCCAAAATGGCGGCACCCACGTCGTCGGCAAGCTCCGCAAACAAGATATTGTAAACTTTTTTTATGAGTCGTTAAGTGGACCTGCGCTACTTTTTTCACTTTATGTATGTAGAGGACACTCTAGAAACTAGTCTAGAATGTAAAAGTTTGCTTTGCGCTTGCTCTGTTCTAGAAGATAGTTTTTGCACGTGGTGTGTTGCATATGTGCAACACTGGGCAGAAAATGCCATAATTTCAGCTGTTGCAGATATGCAACATTGTTCTTCTACATGAAATGCGTCCTCTATATTGTGACGTGCATTCATGTAACGGCAGCTAAGGTCTCTGCCTTGATATTGGGTGGCTCAATTTCCCTTTTTAACGATTTTTCAGGCATCTACTGTCATTTTAACCTCAATGTTCTGTGCTGGGGATGTTCTTCAGGATGGGACTTATAAACATGCACATGGTTCGTGTTTACTGGCATAGCGGAAGCAGATACGAATTAGTGGCCCAGGTTATGTCTCGAAACAGGTTTGAGAAAATAACAAGCCACTTGCATTTCTTTGATAATGAAGCGGCCACTGAAAAAAATTAAGGGCCCGTTCACCCATGATCGTGTCCTCGTGTAGAAAAAACTATCATCAGCACTGGCTCGAGCGTAGTCGTCTTCCGCAGCTCGCTCGTTGGCGACCCTCGGTTGGCGCTCGTGCCGTGGGATACCGAGCACGCGCTCGTGCCATTGCTCCAGCGTTCGTCGTCGTCGTCTGCTTCCACAGCTGGCTGCGCTGCCGCTAATAATTGCAGCGTAGAATTTCACTTCACTTCTGTCGTCCTAATGGGGCGACAACGTTTATGAGGGTATTAGCCATTGCGTCCATGGCTCACTTCCTTGCGCACCAACATGACTGGCTTGCCCTAAGAAAAAAAATCAGCAATGGACGAAATCTTGATCCCTTTCCGTGGACGTTCTTACATCCGTCAATACATGCCTAATAAACCGAAAAGCAAATGGGGCCTGAAGCTTTGGGCCCGTTCCGGAGAATCCGGTCTGTGCTGCGATTTTTATGTATACCAAGACTGCAACAAAGGTTTTTATGGCTACCAGGATGGCTACCAGGATGGCTACCAACTTCGATTTGGAGCTGATGTTGTGCTCCAGTGGTGTTCGAGCCTTCTGAAGCGAGACGACAATCTAGTTGTCGCTGACAACTTCTTTACTGGCCCTCACCTTGTAGAAGAACGGACAAAAATGGGGATCTCCTACATTGGCACAGTCCCCGAAAACAGACTCAAGTGCGGCAAGTTTATGGATGATAAATTGATGAAAAACGAGGTCGGGGTACTTATGATACTTCTGTTGCCTCCTGTGATCAAAAGACAATGGTGGCCGTTAATTGGTATTACAACCGCTGTGTGACTCTCCTTTCCAACTGCATTGGTGCCAACCCGGTTACCTCCGTGAAAATATCGGATAGCAAGAAAAAAAGGCATGTCGTCTTTGATTATCCAGCGATCATTCCTGCCTATAAAAGATCGATGGGTGGCGTGGACTTTCTTGACAAAATCTGCTTCTCATATCGTTGTTCCGTCAAAACACAGGTAGATGTATTTATTTTACCATACGCTGAATATGGCTTCTGTTAATCTATGGCTCCATGTAGAAGAGTATCCTTCAGCAGCAGGGATCGTCGCCCACGCTCCTGAGAGAATTCCTCTCTGAGCTTGCTACAAGCCTTATCTTGCACAACAAGTGACAACCAGGGCACCCTTCAATTGAGAATGTCACACCACTCAAGAAAGTGTGCCTAAATGTCCTTCGCGACGTCAGAACCGACAGCAAGGAACATTGGCCCACATGGAATACACGGCGGAACCGCTGCAAGGCGTGCCCAGAGGCGTAGACGCATGTCTCTTGTTGGAAATGTCAGATGATGCTTTGTTTGAACAGGGATCGCAACTGTTTTGTAACTTACCACCAGTAGGCTGCGAACAGGCCTACTTATGCTTTGTGTTGTTTTGGATGTTATATGCGCCAAAAGTTTGTTCACTTAGCTTGGCCTCAGTCTTATACATTACTGCCCACTGTTGCATATATGCAACATTCCATAATTAATTCACAGACTATACCTTTGAATTTTTTATTGAATATTGGTCCTCCCAGTGACTCTAAGAATACGAGGAAGAAATATTTTAAAATTTGGAATAGTGTTTCACATACTGGGAATTAATGGGTTAAGCGTTCTTTTTTTTTTTCAAAAATACTGCGGCAAAAATCAACCCCCGTCTTTTATACTGATCACCTTTTACCGGTTTATACCGGCTTTTTCATTTTTTTTAGAATGTTTGGGGGGTCGAACTATATTCCGGTCCGACCTATTTTCTGGTTTTTACGGTACTAAACCCTCATGATGTAATGATCCCACGTAAAGTCTCTAGATATCTTGGGACTTTACGTGGGATCGTCGGATTAAAGTCCCTAGAAAATCTAGGGACTTTCATCCCACGTAACCACTTCAAGACACGCACACCTCCTACGAAAGGGAACCAAAATGTTTCATATAGAAAAGCAATTACATTAAATTACTTAGAGAGCGCGGAGGCCTGCCAATATTTCGCTAAGGTTTCCTGGTCAAAAACTTTCACTTAGCGCAAAAAATTAAGTAAGAAATTTGAGGCCAGTATCCTAAAAAGTGTAGTCGCTACGTTCGGTTTTGTAAATTACTGTGATAATAAGCTCTTGTATTAGGTAAATTCTACATGTGGCATTGATCGTTCATTGGTGGTTCTTTCGATCAGCTGGTTGGGTTTATAAGGGAGCTTTAGCTCAAGATCGTCTACGAAAATACCTGGAAAGGGGGAATTTTTTTTTGCAAATTTAATTTTGTGTGCATTTTTTTTGCATTGTTACATTTTAAAGAAAAGATGAACCTTTAGTGAATGTAAAACGCACATTTTTGTTTACGAAGGCCGTAAAATTGGCGCAATAGTTGTTGAAAATTGAATAACACTCGTAAATTAATTTTCTAACTCAGTAACACTTGATGATGTTACAGTTCTGTAACATGTACGTACCTAATACCTCATCCGGAGAAGATTGGTGCATTATACATCATTATCAAGTATACCACTAATTTGTCATGACGACTTTTGCAAAGCCCTCTTGAGCATGATAACAATTGTTCGTAATCTGCAAATTCGTATATCAAATTTTCCCGCTTCCGATGCTCTATTTAGCAGAGTTTAGAGATCAGGGATACTCCTCTTTCTGGTGCAGAGGAACGGATTTCTAATGTTCATGCTTCAAGTAAATGTTTTTTTGAAACTTTATCATTTCTGGAATTTTTGTGAAACGGGTTGACTTCTAAATGAAACTTTTTCTTTTGTATACACATGTTATAATTCCAATTCATCTTTCAAATGCAACATGTTTGAATCAAATGGGTCCAGAGTTTATCGAACGAGAGAATTTTCGTGGTTTCCATTTATCTGAATGGGGAAACTGGAGCTGGCCATGAATTGAAGCTTCCTCTTAACACCCTAAACCAGCACAGTAGTTATGATAGAGCCTTCGAAGCAGCTCTGGACAAGGCTTTGCCACGCAAAGTTCATAGTAACTTAATTACACGTGCGTCTTTGCTGCGACAGCCCTTAATAGCATGTAACTAGATTTTCTGTATCCCTCCGCATTTGCATGGTACCTTTTCACTCACGCAACGGTACAGTCATGCGCGATAGGAAGGTTAACATTCGAGCGGAGACCATTCCGGTCAACCCGTCGTCGGAGGTCGTTTTCGGTGCGGCGAAGGCGAGAGTGCGCGAGATTATCTTTTTTTTTTGCTTTTTGCTTTATAATGTTTCTTGCCGCACAACCACTCACACCGAGATGCACTGCCAATGTTTATTTACTTTCTTTGTCGTATTTTTGTGAACACCATGCAGGTTTCCCTTTTTTTTGAACAACTCTCGCCTGGCGTGACATTATTGGAACTCAATGCAGGACTTAGGTGACGATGATAAGATAACGGCAGTTTATATTATTTCACGTAATTTCTTGTGTGAGCTAGCACATATGGCTTGAAGCAACACGCCATTAGGACTCTTTCATTATTTGCGCACGCGTGAATAATCAAGATGCAACTGGTGCTCATCGCTCGAAAGAATATGCGTGCACGTTATCGCGGTAGGAGTAACAATTGGACTGGCCAAAAACAAAAAAGAAAAACAAACGAAATGGCGATGTTTCGTACCAAAATTACTAGAAATTTATCCTGTTGTGCGATCATTAAATTAATAGGGGAGCAATAGTTCGTACACGAATTCGTCTGATGTTCGTCGTTCTGGCTCCCTACGTTCTTGTGGCTTTGTTTACTTCGCTTTATCAGCCTCTTTTTGCCTAAACCGGGAAGCAATGCCACTTTTCTAAAGCCACAACGCCATACGACGCGACAAATGGGGCTAATCGCTGCGAATTCTCTCATTTATAAGGTAATATTAAAGCAAAGCTTTCTATGTTTCTCTGATTCTTCACCCGGCATGGTTTCTCAGTGGCTATGGTGTTGGGCTGATGAGCATGAGGTCGCGGGATCGAATCCCGGCCACGGCGGCCGCATTTCGATGGGGGCGAAATGCGAAAACACCCGTGTACTTAGATTTAGGTGCACGTTAAAGAACCCCAGGTGGTCCAAATTTCCGGAGTCCCCCACTACGGCGTGCCTCATAATCAGAACTGGTTTTGGCACGTAAAACCCTATAATTTTTTTTTCTAATTCGTCCGTGAACTCCGAAAACGCACTGCAGGAAAGCCAACTTACAGAATGGAACTATCTGCGCATGTGCGCACACAATAGAACAATCTGCGCATCTGCGCACACAATGGAACTTTCTGCGCATCTGCGCACACAATCGTAGAACACTACAGTTTACAACCGCAGTTATACCCATAAGCACAATGGGAACCGCAACGCCGTGCTAGCCAGACAAACTGTATATATCTGCATCGCATTACGCACGTCACGCAATTCATCCTGACCGCCACCATGGGTGGCCCGTGGGTGCAGCGCACGGCAGAAACAGAGGCTGTCATAGATCGTGCCCGTAAGGCCGATCCCGTGTATTGGCAACAGCATGCAGTTGCGTGAAAGTGTGACTGTGCGCGTGTAATCAACGGCTACATGGCTACAACGGCTACAAAAGCTATGCAACCTAACGAAATGTGTATTCATTCAACTTCAACTGTCAAAAAATACAATCCTAAACGAGCAATCAAATCAGATATTCGTCGCATCAGGTCGCTTAGCATTTCTTAGGTTTGTTGCTTGGTCGTTGGCTTTGGACTTTGAATCAGTTTGCATGGACGAAAAATTCGCGTTCAACCATCTTTTTTTAAGAAAGGGGCTTTGATTTCTTTCTATGGCAATGAGCAGTTTGCAAAGTCACAAAGCCATTTGAATGCATTTGAAGTTCTGTCTGTATCCGGTAACAATCTTAGAATAAAAGGTTATCTGTACACTCTACAACTCAAACAGAGAGAGAGAGCGAGAAACTTTAACGGATAAAATTAAATTTGAGGTCCCGTGGTTGGGGCCCCTAGTCCAGGGCTCCACTAGCACGAGCGGCTCGCTGGGCTTGGTCCAGGAGAGCCAGTTGGCTGTATCGTGCTTGGTGAAAACGGCTAAGTGTATGTAGGTTTGGGTAGGAAGTCTACATGCAACGCCGTCTTTTTTTAAGACGGCGTTGCATGTAGGCTCTCTAGGTTTGGGTATGTGTGTGATTGAAGTCGACGCCAATTCCTCGCCTGTTGATTGTTTAACTTTGGGTGAGGGCGTCCACATTGCCTCCGCTCCTGTCTTTGGTGTTCGAGGATGTCGAACACCAGCACTCAAACAGAATTTGCACAGATCGTACAGATCGCAAGAAAACTTATTCACCCGTAGGCACGCGTAACACTGCGGCATGAACATTGAGTACAATATAACATATCGCAAATGTTATACATCGGGCGTCATATAAATAAAACAAAAAGAGCCAACAAAGCAGTAAATGGTGTCTGCTTAACACTGGCTTTCTCACTTCATAGATCACAAAAAAAATCACTGACTATTTTATTCTCAAATGCAAAATTTAGGCGCTCCTCTATCTGTTTTCATTTCGCGATATATGGGCTGGCGCGGACAATCTGTGTCGTGCGGCACGTTCACAACGGAGCGCAGTGTGGCGCTACTGCCTCGGTAATCGAGAGATCTCCAGAGGCAGAGCGTGGGTGACGCGTGGGCACGGTTCACGGAATCCGCCGCAGACAGACGTCCGCTTCGAATGTCTTCAGCTGTCATTCATCGAGTGCATGCTAGGTCACACCACACACCTGAGCCAATAAAAAAAAAAAAACTAGTCACCAAAGCGCGTAATGTGCGCGCCTTGTTAGCGAAAATCCCTGATTGTTGTCGTTCATCTGGAGCTGAGCTTAAAAACAAGATAGTTGCTGCATAAAAGGAAACTAATCGGAGATGCGCGACACATCGGCTAGCGCATCAATCAAATTGCACTGAGTGCTACTGGGACAGTGATTGAACGAATACCGGCTTTTAACCTGACGCCGCTTCTGACCCCAGGGAAGTGTAATGCGACCTGATCCCGATGAGTTGAAGCTTCCTGCTTATACTATGGCCATTTTGAAAGGCCGAAAGCTGTCATCCTTTGTCGGCCTTCTAAACGATGACCCGACAGCGACGGCTTTCACCAACTACGGCTGATCGTCGCGGGTCGCATGCTGCATAGACACGCTTTATCAATATAGGGGGCGATTTCCCCTCTGATAAGACATCGGAAGCCGCTGAGATGGGATGACATGGGTTAACGGCCGGTTTTATAAAGGATCTCGCCTTTCGCATCACGCTCAGCGTCATTTCGAAGAACCTAGCCTTATACGGGTATGGCATCGTAGGTGCGGCCGAAGCCCATACGGGTGAACCCCCAGCGTAAACTATCACCCAGAGCCCGTCCAGATCGGGACGCTTGCCGTCCTCCAACGCGTAGGGGGTGTCGTTTAGGCACGCCGCCCGTCTCCGGACCCATATGGAAGCTCTCAGAGCGCGCGTTCGCTCAACGTACACAAGCGGTTGCCCACGCACAATGTCGCATATAGTAATCTTATGCCCGATCGGCACGCGTGTAGAAACCTCCCGCGTGTGTTAATACATCAGTCAAAGGCACGCGTTGCGTACGGAACATCCCGCCTCGGGGACAAATGGGAGTAGCACGTGCCGGAGGCCATTTTGCGAAGAGCTGCAGCGAGGACGTCGATAATGGTCTAAATATAAAAAATAACGATATTTTTGAGACGAGAAGAGGCACGTGTCAGCCGCCCCACATCGCCGCCGTGCCACGCGCACGTGACCTCCCCCCCCCCCACCACCCGTTCTATTTTTGGGAGTCCTATTGGCCCCCCTTTGTTGGTGCTCCGCCTCCCCTTCGAAAGAAAGGTACCTGATGTGGTTGCACAAAAGGGTGCCGGTGGTACGCGGGACTAGTGGGAGGGAGGAAAGCACAACTTTCCTGTATAACTCTACCCCTCTGGTTGCACGCGCTCTTTGGGACCCTTCTCTGAAAGGACGTGACGTAGGGAAGCAGGCGTACCTTGAACGGTTGAGAAATTGAAACAACGTGCAATTTTACGCAATCATGCAGGACCGTCTCGCTGGTACTGGTTTATCTAAGCAGTTAAAATGTTCCTAGTAAGTAAGCTTTACTCCTAAATTAAAAATAAAAAAGCTGCGTACATCATAATGACCCCTTAGCCGCGTATCTTAGATTTGATCTCATCAATATTATGTATATACGTATAGTCTGGTGCGTTAAAAATACTTGTTTTTTAAGTGCGAAGCACTTTAGGGGATCGGGCTGTAGGCGTCTGTCACGTGATCTCGCTGAAAAACAAGAGCTCAAAACAGCGTCAGAGCAAATGCAGAATTGATCAAAACCGGTTCAGAATAAACTAAAATGAGCCCGAATAATTTAAAGACAGGCATAATCGAGCATTAAGCGCATTAATGAACAGAAATTCGTTAAAATCGCTTCCAACTATTATTAGCAAAGGCTTTGGCTCCATGCGCGTGGCGGTTCCCCACCAGTTGTGCTTTTAGGTGTCAAAACAGATGATGAATTGGTAAACACAAGACAAACATAGGATAAAACAAGATACACACCAGCGAATCACTGCTCCGCACTTCCCCAGCTTTCACGTTGAGTGGAACTGCATTACCGCCTAGTTTACCATTGCATTAGCGCCGATTCTTTTTTTTTTTTCTTTCATTGCAAATACGGGTTGCGATGCCGCGCTACCGCAAGTTTTTGGAATTCACCTGCACGCTACTCCCACTGTGCTGATAAAAAGAGTCAAACCAATTAGCCAGCCAATATATCCTTGCGGAGGCAAGGACGATCTCCTGATACCGCTGAACCCCACCCCGAAAGTACAAAGGTGCACTTGGGTCGTTCTCACTCTTCATTCATCTTATTAAAGACGACAGTCCTTTTTGGGCTACCTAAACGCGAAAAACTTTGCCAGTTGATTCAACCGCCCGACCAAAACCAAGCATGAGGAAAGAAGGTGCAGAGAGAGAGAAAGAAAGAGAGACAAACAGATAGCGAGAGTAATAAATAAACTAAACTTTCTTGTCGAGGCGGGATTTGAACCCGCGTTCCCATGGTCCGAAGGCAAGCGTCATAGGCTATGACGGCTATGCAGCCACGCCTGTCGGACATGCATTTATGGGAACCATATGATTGCGTTGTACCAACGTAACAGAACTTCCTATGGGCGAGAGACAGAGAAAATGAGGGCAAGAGAGAGAGATACATTTAAGGAAAGACAGAGAGAGAGAAAGAGAAACACAGATAGAGAGAAAGAAAGAAATGAAAAATGAAAAGCTGCATATGAAAAAATCAACACGTTAGAAATGGTGTCAGAGACACTATGCGCTACAAACAAGCCGACTGAAGCCGCGGCTCTGTAGCCGGCTTTAAGCCAACAGTAATATAAGGTCATAAGAGAGGGCGCGAGAGCAGGGCGAACGCGGGAAATTTGAATTGAATTCAGCAGAACCTGCATTGCATCCATCATGGGAGGAGTGAAAGGGGAGGGAAGAGCGTGAGGCGTGGGAGGAGAAGAAGAGGGGGTGTTACGTGTGAGGGGTGGCAGAAGACTATCGTCTTTTGACGTCATTTGCAGCAAAGCAAGCAGATATGCTTGCTTTGCTGGGATGATGAAGGGATGATGAAGTTAGGAAATTTGCAGGCGCAAGTTGGAATACGCTAGCGCAAGACAGGGGCAATTGGAGATCGCAAAGAGAGGCCTTCGTCCTGCAGTGGACATAAAAATATATAGGCTGCTGATGATGATGATGATGAAGCAGATATGCGGCCAATTTTTAAAGCTGTTTTCATTGTAATAGCAATTATACGGAGGCTGGAAGCGCGTTCGCGCCTTCGACGTTGGTGCCTCCGACGCCGTTGTTGTGCTGTCGCACTATCGACGGCGCATGCGCCTCTCACGCGCTTAGTGTTGCCACGTCTCCAGAGACACGGATCACGTTTGGCCAAAAAACGGGCACGGTCAGCGTATCCGTCCTATTGGCTCGGTGGCTGAGCTAGGAAAGCGTTCTGCCTTTCGCTGTTGCACGAGTGTTGTGCCACGGCTGCTACCTAAAAAAAAAGTTCAAAAAAGCTGCTACGGCGTTGCATGTAGGCTCCCTACGGCCTGCTGCGTCGCATCGCCGTCTATGGGCGAGCGCGTCTCGGCGAGTTGACAGTTGCGGCCGCTGTTTTTGGTGAGGACACCACTGCTCCGGTACGCAAGGCAGACGCCGGTTCGTGCTACAATGTGCTTTCCTCAGGGTTTATGCGTGTTGGTGTGCTTTTTCGTGAGCATTCTCGTGTGCTTTTTTTGTGTGATCGTGTGTGTGAGCAGCTTGTCTCATGTTTCCTGTGCTTGAGTATGGTTCTTTGGTGTGCGCCTGTGTGGCAGACGATTTTTTGTATCGTTGTGATGCCACGAAGCTATTGTGTGCCGCTGTGCAACTCGAACGCGAAGAATAAACGCTACAGTGAAGTACCACGAATTCCCCTGCGATCTACAGCGTCGGAAAGCGTGCCTGAAGAACATTTCTTGCCAAGGCCGTCAGGGAGGGAAGCAAGTGGGAGCCAAGCGACAGGTCGCTGATATGTTCATTACATTTTACTGAGAATGACTATAAAGAGAACACGAAGATTAAGGCTTTTGCTTCCGACTGCGGTCCCGACAGTGTTTCCCGGTTATCCGCAGTACATGCAAAAATCTAAGAATATCAGAAACACGGGCAAGATGTAAGATGAGCAGCGCGTAAAAAGAAAAACACGAAGGCAGAAGCAATAAACATACATAGAACACGCGCCTTGTCATTTCTGCGTATCTTATTTTGCAAACCGTTTCTTTACGCGCTACTGATTTCAAGTGAGTGGGTGAGTGAAATAACTTTATTTAGGTCCAGAGAAGACACAGCGGAGACCCCGTGTCACCCGGCTAGTCCCATGTAGAGACCGGAAAGCCGAGCTTGACGGCCCGATTTCAAGTCATGCATCTTTACTAACCTGCCCAACCTGGCGCACTTGTCAGATTGCAGAGAACAGAGAGATAGAGGAAAAGTTATATTTCAGGAGAAAAGGCGTCAGTGCCCTTTGGCCGCCCTCCTCAGTGCCTGCATCACACACTGCTTCGTCTCGAAGAAACACGTAAATCCACTACCGATTATTCGTAATAGAGCACTTTTCATTTCGGGTAAGTCGAGCGGGCAGCCTTCATGGGGAGCATATCGCGGCCCACTCTACAAAAGATTGGCACTCCTAGGGCAGACTTTCCACATATGTGGGGTAATCGGCACTTCTAATAACGACTTCCATATTCAGCCCTAAATGTGCAACTATAAAACGCGTTATTTACGGCCTAGTTACTGTCGCGAGTACCAACGCAGCTGTGGATGTGCTTCTCCGTGAACGGCTGTACCAGAGTAGTGGCGCCAGAGCGGGCGCGAGGAGAACTACGCCTGAGACGCCGTTTTGGAGCCACGCAACAGGCCGCACTTTTTTTTATGTGGCGGCCATGGTTGTGCGCACGCCTCCTCCTAGCACAGTAGCGTTCATGCTCAACTGGTGTGTGTGTATGCATTGGTCCAAGTCGAACGGACAGCGTGTGCCACGCTAAAGTTATCTAATATTCCACTCGGTGCTCACTGACGCCAACGGTCTCCCGTTGGTTTCACGACACGTACCATCGAGGTGCAGCGCATCTACCACCAATGGCGGCGCTCCTGTTCAAGCCAGCGTTATGAGACGCCCGGTAGCTTCAAGGGTGATGTTTCTCCTGCGCAGCACCATGTTGCCTTGCGTGCTGTGCAGCGCCTTGTGGCCCCCACCTATAGCTAGAACACCGTCTGAGGAGTTCGTGAGCAAATCTATAAACTCTGCTATTGTTGTCAATGCTCCACCCTTTTGTCAAAAGTTCCAAATTGTTCTCGATTCGTCGTTTCTGCTGGCTATTGGGCCATTATTCGGCAAAGCAGTCTGGTCAAGCAAAGTGATTGATTTCAATGTACGACTCGAGATTAATTTCAATCCCATGGCTTATATCGCAGTTGCCAAAGTACGTGTACTTTATGTGGTGCGAATTCGGCCGGAGTGAGAGAGAGAAACAAACGTTTATTTCTGACCTAGTGAGAGAGCGAGAGATCTTCTTGCATCACCATCAGATGGGCGATTTCCTTATTTCATGATTTTGGGCTCTGGCTGCCACCCTGGCCTGGTTCGCCAGCTTTTGCTGGTTATCAAAAAAATGGCAATGGTCATGTAGTTAACGCTTGTTAAAGATCTCGAGGTCATCCTGATTAATCCGGAGCTCGCCTTTGCTGTGTCCCTCATACCGCAATGTGCATTTCCGTGGCATTAAACCGTAAAATTCGATATTTCATGATTTTTATGATTGGATGTCCATGCGGGACAGATGTATCGTGCGCTCTATGTTATCCATGCAAAGCGATGCCCGACTTGCCAGATGTTCTATTATTTGGATGATTTTTTCGTTTCATAACCCTTAGTAGCTGAAGAACACACACACACACACACATACACATACACACACACACATATATATATATATGTGTGTGTGTATATATATATATATATATATATATACATCTACTGTCTATATATATTATATATATAATATATATAGACAGTAGATGGGCATTCAGTTACCTATTATGCAAAGATCGCATCACTTAATCAACAGTGACGTTTACCCAATTTTATATAGTTCACCTCCGCAGGTCGCAGTAAACATTGTATTGCGGTTTTTCGACATAGCTCCATTTATTGTCTTCACTGCATAGCGTGTCGTAATGCGGCAGAGACGCAGTAGGGAGCCATGCTGGGGAGAAGCAGCGATCACCGGAGCGTTATGCATATTTATCTGTTTTTTACAATTTTTCTTGGCAGCAGAACAAGACAAATAAAAACGCAATTACGATGCTTACGAATGGTGGGATGACCGCAGCTGAACGGTGGTGCTGAATGAATACTTTCTTGGCGTTACACTTGGGCGCTCACTTCTTTTTGTATTTATATTGCTTTTTTCATTTTTCACAACGTATGTTTCTTAATATGTGAAATGAATGCATTCATACTACACTAAGTGGAATGAGCAGTCGCCAGTTCGGGCTCCTCCAGGAGTCCCCTGGATCATTTCTTACGTAGCGCGTCTCACCTGTGAACGTTTCTAAGTTGTGCGTTTTAATTCAACGCCTAGAACCGACTGTCCCCTGCTCTAACTTTTCTTTCGACTGACGCCGCATGATTCAGTTCTCCTTGCATGAACTAAACGGAATGTGCAACAGCCAAAGATCGAAGGCGCAGGTGCTCGAATGGGAACTGTACGCCTAAACGCCAATAGCTTCCCTTTAAAGCAACGAAAGAACGCTGTTGCCGCGAGAGCACCGCGCAGTGGGGCACACTGCGTGCTTTCGCTTCGCGACGTGCTCGGACGTGCGTGAACGAGGCGGGCTTTGGCACGGGCGACAGGCCCCATCCGTCAGCGGAAGAAGCGCGAAGCTGCTGGGAGCTCTGCGGGCGCCCGTGCTTCGACCAGTCCGGAGCGACTCTGTGCCTGTGGGCGAACTGAGGCCGTTTAACGTAAAACTATTCCATTATGATTTTTGTTCCAATCTCCTGACGCCAAATTTACTTTCCCGCCAACGCAAGCATCGGGCGGTGAGCAGCAGCGTTGTTTCAACCACCTAATCAAACGCTTGCCCTGTATATAGGAGGTTTTACCATTGTTTGCCTGCGCAAGCACTACCATTGCTTACCTTGACAGGGTTTTCTTTTTCTCATATAATCGGCGCACAACAGCTGAGGAGCGTGGACAAGCGGATGTGGGTTCGGTAGGTCCGAGCCAGAGTAGTGAAAGCAGATATTCCGGTGAGGAAGGCGGTGCCGGCGTATGCGACTGGTCCGCTTCCCATTGCTTACCTTGCGGCGAGTGGTAGAAAATCGCGACGGGTAAACGGAAGGTTAAAAACACTGCTAAAACAAATCCTCGGCGAAGAGTAGTTGGTAGACGGATGTGGTAGACGTGCCGAAAGGGGGCAGTGGCAATACGGTGTTCCAGTATTCACTACAAGAGACGCTGTTTTCACTGCGATGACGCTACGGCGCCCATGTAATATGCTTGATTCGATTGTGTCGTCGGATAGCAGTCGGCTATCCTAAATACTACATGTGATGGTCGCAAATTTGTGTTTTACTGGCACGAGCATCGAGTGACACTCTTGCTTTTTGCGCAGCACTTCCGGTTCACCTCCTGAGATGACCGGGGACGAAATTCAGAAAAAATAGTACAGTACAAAATTCATGAGTTTCATTATAGATATGATATCAGGGCATAAGTTTAGTTACAAGTTCAACACACGAAACATGTCTTGCCTATTGACGTCGTACATGAGACGGCACGGATCACTTTGAGCAAACTTACGGAACTTGGCGGCATGAAGGTTCGCTCATACATTGCTCTGGACAGTGATACCACTACTGGTGTCATCAACGACGTGGACGTCTCCATCTCGAGCGCCGACTTGCCGATTTTAATTAAGCCAGCCGTTGATGGCTGCGTCATCACTCATGTGTCTCGACTCGGCACATCCCGCTGTGTGAAGGTGGTTTTCAAGGGCGAATCTCTTCCCCCTCACGTCAAGGTGGGCCACTTTAGACACCCCGTGCGTCAATTTATCCAAACACCACTCCAATGTCGCAAATGCTTGAGGCTGGGACACGTGAGCGCTGTGTGCGAGAACACGAGAAATTGCTCGCGCTCCGCACAGCCCCACGCTGCAGACTCCTGTGTAGCCACGGTTGTGAAATGCCCCAAGGTCCCATGATGCTACCTCAAAGGACAACCCTAAAATGAGGAAAGAAAGGAAGAATATGGCAAGAAACCGTTCGTTTCGTCGGGAGGCTGTTGCGGCCATTATAAAGCGGCGTTCCCGACGCCGTCGAACTTCAAAGAACGAAGATTCCTCTATGACGAGTGGGGCACATCCGACAACTCCTCCTCCTCTGCCGCCTAGGCCAGGCGGAGTCGAGTCTAACTCTCACAAGGTCGCGCCGGATAACACCAATACTGAAGCCTGGCCCGCGCTACCAAAGCTACAGCCGCTGCCACAAGAGAAGCCACAACTGAAGCCACAGCGAATACCCCAGCTGAAGCCACAGCCGAAGCCACAGCCATGATCACAGCTGACGCCACACCCGACGCCACAGTTGAAGCCACAGCCGGAGCCACAACCGATACCACAGCCGGCTCCACAGTCACATCAAATGATACAGTGCACCGCAGTAGAGTCCACAATGCCGACTCCCGATAAATTGCCCGAAGAAGACCGGCAAGTGGTTGTGATGCTTAATTCGGTCCCTTATAAATACCCTTCGTATACTCTTAAGCAAGCTGCATACTCCGTCAGCGCGAAGTGCAGTGCAAGTACTGGATGGTCTTAATCCAGTGCTTGCAAGTCTCCAGTAAGCCCCATGGCTCACCGCAGCCTCCTATTCACGCAATGACCACTGGCCCTTGGTTCATGTCAGATGTCTTCAACGCACTTCACCAGCTATGGGACTTGACTTTGGTGTCATGGTGCTTCGCTGCACACACAATGCTCACTCTCTTCCTCTTTTCATCTTCTTATTCTCCATTTCCCTTACCCCTTGTGTAGAGTAGCAAACCGGACGTTCGTCTGGGTGACCTCCCTGCCTTTCCTCTCTTCGCTTTCTCTCTCTCTCTCTCTCTCTCTGAGTTACTGAAGTGTCTGTAATGATTAGGAATAATTATAAACCACTTATTACCGCACGTCAATGCATCGAACACAAATACCGAGGTGCAAGTGCCACTAAGAGACATCTAAGTCAAAGATAAGGGTCGGCTGCCGTTTTTTTTTTTTTTTTTTTCATTTCGCAAGTTAGAGTTAAGGTGCATTAACTACTTCACGGCATTTATGCATCCATATGAAACTGAAAATTACGTTGGTTTCGGACGTTTACCATTTAAAATATAGAAAAGCTGATAGTTTCTCCTTTAGTTTCTCTTATTTATGCGCCGACGGTAAGGGCTTCGCATGGCTGCAATGCATGTTTACATGTTCCGAGTGTTCACCATACTGCTTACGTTAGTGTCTCATTCATGGCCTACTGGTTACGAGAGTTAGGGCCTATATCGTTCCCTTCTACCGAAGGTTAGGCCTATAGCCTAGCGGCGGAGTTCGTATACACATTATCATCGCTTCTGAGTGGAAGTGTAAAACAATAGTTAAAGACAACTGCTTCTTAGCCTTGTTGGTATTTCCTGAAAAAAAAAATGCTTGCCGCAGAGAGCACACACACAAAGACGTAGATAGAATGACCGCCCGAGTCGCAGTCAATGTGTCTTCCTGTGTGGGTTCATTTTGTGTCCGTTTTGTGTATTTCTTTTTGTGAGTAGGTTCGTTGTTTGTAGGGCCAATATATATTTCAATGAACAACGTGAAGAGAATGCCTCAAAAGTCTAATTTTGTTGACAGTGGTTTCAAACAAAGCGTGTTTTTCTTTTTCTTTTCTTTTTTTTTTTTTCTTTTTTGTACGGTGTCCGCACCAAAAGCGGCAAGCGCCGTTGCAACGCGCTGTCGGCATAAGTGTGATGTTGCAGAAGGCAGTCGTTCGCGTTCCCCGGCGCCTTTTTCAGCTGACATTTTACTACATGGACATATCGATTGTTGCGAATTATTTCACTACGTAGGTGTTAAAATTGTCTGCCATATTGTACTTCTCCTTTGCCAAGAGAGACAGAAGTCGTCGGTCTTTCGTTGTTAGTCCTCAGTACTGGCATCGGCGTTTCTCCGGGAAGAAAACAGCACCCAAACTAAGCACTCAATGACGCACTGTTGATTTAAAAGGTTCCATGTAGGATGCAAATGCTATGCTTATTAATCAATTCGGGAAAAAAAATTGTGGCAACTTCACACTACTGGTGCAAAGACTGGGCAAACAGCGAAGCTGGCGGCCCCACCTAGCTTATTCTCGGATGGGCTAAGTTCTTGCGAGGTTCTGCAAGTTCCCGGAAGGGCAAACCGTCCATCGCCATCTCCCATGGATTTCCGAACTTGCCGCATAAAGTTCTCCACTTACTCGCAGGTCCGGGTCGTTTTGTCGACGCATCTGGTTGCACACACGCTTTTGCTCGGTTTCACGGGCTCGCAACTCCGGATCTTCTGCCAATTGCTGACGTTTCGCCGCCTCTTCACCGGCGCGGCATTCGGGATTGGCCCGAAGTCGTCTCATCCGCTCCCGAGTAGCGGCACGACGATTTTTCGTGCCGCGCTTCCTCCTCCATGTATCCCGGGCTTTAAGCCCCGAATACATGGAGCGAACTTTCACGGCGAAATTCGCCCGGCAGGAATAGACGCGGCGGCACGACGCCGGTGGTTGGCTGTCATCGCATACATGGAGCGAGAAAGAGGCGGATGCCGCCGCACGCTCGCCGCGTATCTGTCAGTGTTGCCAGACTCCATAAATGCGTTTTTGGAAAACAAAATAAATATTAAATAGGCGTTTTATTGTATTATTTGCTGTTAATGGCTAAGCAACTTGGAAAAAAAGTTTCAAAGAGGCGCTTACAAACGATTTCCACACATTTCAGTGAGCTGTAATGATTTTAGCGGGCTGGCTTTGCGTCGTCTAGCTACGTTGAGCGGTGGCACCGCGGCAGACGTTGGGGAAGGTACAGTGTACTAGAAGGCTTTGTAGTGGGCTCAGAGGAGGGCGCGGGCTGATGCGCTGCATGTTACCTGCCGAGAGGTGGCGCAGCAAGACGTTCCTCCTGAAGCTTCGCTCCGGGACACGGAGGCTGCCGAGCGGGCGGCGTTACCTTTACCATTTCACTTCGAGGTAAACTGCCGGTTTCAACGCTACCGACCTGGCAATCATTTGTAGGGTAAAAAAAGTGCGATTCTCCGCAACACTGCAGGCGGCTCGGGGAAGATTTCACGTCGTTCCTGCGATGATGTTGAATGTCTGCCCAGTTTGTTCTTACAGTCATTACGCTTCCGCGGGAAGTTTAATTTGCCTATGTCATTGCCGCAGCATAATCATACGCAAATGGTGGACCCGTTACCTTCGTCAGGCCCTAAAATTTGCTCTAACCACATCGGGTTTGATTGTTAAACTGCCGTGGTACACTACGCTGCTGGAGGAACGTAAACTTGCCAAGCGCTCGCATAGGCATGGAGGCCACTTTATTAATTATGGATATGCACTTTCAAATGGTTTGTCTACGTCACAGGTGCACGCCCTGTTTTACAAGACCACTTCCTTACAGTACAAAGCCTAAGAGTAAATAAAGTGGCCGAAACAAACAAGCATTTCTCAGAGCATGTAGAAACACTTTACAGTAACAAATACAACATATTGCTACGGCGCATCGTGCAAAAATGTAGCAGAACAGCATGCAGAAGCTAATCAGCATCCCAAACGACCACTCACCCCCCCCCCCCCTCCCCCATGTTGAATATTTAGCCTAGGTCTTATCTTTCGGAGTTTCGTTGTCTGTGTGTTGCCTCGCTTCTCTGCATTAACTCCTTTCACGAAGAAGTGTGGCCGAGTAGTTAGGGAGAAACTGACCACCTTCGTTTTTAGTTCAGCTGCGTGTTCGCTGCAACCATGAAGGTTCGGGAGATTCGTGGGGATGGCGCCTTTCGATAGCAGGGGCCATCCGCGAGGAATTCGTATTTTCTTCACATGTACATAGTCTTCGATACGGGGTGTCCCAATTGCCATGCACAAAGATTTAAAAATATGCAAATGCCACGTAGCTGGACAGAACCTAGGTAATTTTTGCCGTCGCTTGGAGGTAGTGAGATTTATTAATTAAGACTAATTATCTAATTAGGCGGAATGCAAGAAATAATATGAGTATGTCCAAGCGACTGCAAACATCATCACCTTGGTTCTGTCCAGCTATGTGGCATTTGCATATTTTTAAACCTTGGAGCATGAGAGCTGGGACACCCTGCATGTACATTGCTGCTCGAAATGTAGCTCGCCGACCGCGCATGTTTCATCCAATATTTTATCATGCGCGGTGAAAGCTCCGTTCCCACTGCTCTCTTCGTTCTTCGTCTCGCGGAACATTGAATAAGGATGCCTTCGGTGCCTCTTTCACGCGGCTGTACCACGCACGGCACTCGGGACGCGAAACAATTGTTGCAGCGACGGTTAGGCATTTTCGCCTACCCGGGACACACGTCTGTAACGTGGGCCACACGCAGAGACAGGCCCTACACGGAAATAAAGCCGGCAGCAAGCAAGAAAATCGCAGGCAACCAACCGCCACAGCCGCATAGAACAAATAACCCCCCGCACGCGAGACAGCGAAACGGGCGGGCGGACTGGCGAGTTCAGGAGGAAGCTGCTGCAGCGCCTCGGGCGGGCGCATTCGCAGGCGACAGTGGCCGCTTCAGTGGAGAGCATAGGAAGCATGGGCGAGTGAGACAACTAGAAAAGCATCTAGAACACTGTAGAGAAGGCATTGTGGTTCTCCAACAGCGACCAGTTCACTTTTTTGTGTAAGAACACATGGTGGTGATACATGTTTACCTCAGTTTCACTTTCTGTTTTGAAGCCTCCTCCAACAACAAGCGTCTAGTACTGCAGCCGGAGAGGTTATAATTACCAAAATTTGGCGTTAAATGGGCCTGTCAGCGGCTCTCGTTCTGGATGCCCCAGGCATTCCGTGCGCCGCCTGGGCCCACACACATGCAAACAGCCAGAAGACCAGGCATGGTCGGCTTCTTACTGTTATCTCATTCCGAGTGGCACATATTAGTACCCAATTTGGCGTTAAAACGTTTATCGCAGATCGGCACGCACATTTACCAAAGTTACCACGCCCACACCCAGTTACCGAATTCGGCGTCAAGAGATCCTTGGAACAGCGGTACCTCCCCAGTACCGCATCTTCAGTGACCCATGTCGGCCTTAAAGAGGCTCGTTGAAGAGTAGCACGCATATACACATTGTCACGTACTTAGTGAGCCAAGCTGATCTGATTGTTGGTTTACAACCCTGTTACCTCAGCACATCAGCCCGATTGGCTACCGATTCGACCACGCACTGCCCAGTGACAATGAGGTAGACGGAAAAACAACTAGCCTTTGACGAAGATAGGTCCTCCTATCGAAACGTTGGCCAGCCTTTCTGAGGCACCTTATCCCTGTTTATAATCCTTATTCCTCGTGTGCTACTCCATTAGTCAGCCATCCTTTTTTGAGATAGATAGATAGATAGATAGATAGTTGTTCAAC
This sequence comes from Dermacentor silvarum, assembly GCF_013339745.2. NCBI lineage: Eukaryota > Metazoa > Arthropoda > Arachnida > Ixodida > Ixodidae > Dermacentor > Dermacentor silvarum. Next base: position 84,362,530 of record NC_051158.1, read on the forward strand.
CCTCGGAAAGTAAGAGAAGTCCTAAGAATGCTAACGCATTAAAAGGATGTCTCGTTTTGGGAGAGCGTGGCCACAATGCCCTCTCCCCACAAAAGCATTGCAGAAACTGCAGCGCTTGCCTTCTTGCTCAAGCGCAGCACTCCGGAAAGTGGAGCTACCGTAGAAAGCTACCGTAGAAAGTGGAGGCAAAAAGTGGGCAGAACCTTACTCAATCTATCACCGACGCAGTCGCGAAAAGAGCAATTTTACCGCCCTTCACTCGTGGCCGCTCGCATACACGGCACGGGCTATTGCAAATGTGACGTCGGGAAGCATGCATCGTTTGGGGTCTCTTGCATACAGGAAAGGCTGCAACTACACGAGCCAACAGTTGAGGACTAAGTGAATAAATATTCATTCAAGGTATGGTACTGTACGTTTCTGCTATTTCCGAACAGTAAACATCCTACAAATTTGTCCAGTGGATAACTGACAAGGGGCACGCAAATGCAAAGCTGCCTATTTCAATGCACCGCAGCGTCAAGACGGCGCTACAGAAGCGGCCACTCAGTAAATCAACAATTCTCTAACCGAGACGGTATTCTATGGCTATGGCGTTAGTTGAGGTCTCGTGTTAGGTCCCGACTGCGGCAGCCGCATTTTAATGGTGGCTAAATGCAAAAACGCTCATGTACTTGTCCATATAGGTGCATATACAAAGCCCTAGGTGGTCAAAATTAATCTGGAGTCCATGTAAAGCACCAAAATTTAATGAAAGTTTGTATTTGAAATTGTCTTTATTTCCAACAGGTTGGATGAGGCAGGGCAGAAAAGCCGCAAGGGCAGATTGAAAAACACCCTGCCCTCTATGATCACAAGACATGGGCAAAGCGGAGCTACCGCGTGTTTTTAACAATACAAAAATACACAATTTTGCAAGAGTGCACGAGAAGCACTAAGTGACATACTCGGAAACACAAGTCCAAAATGAGTTTTTGTGCGTAGAGCATCCACGAAGTGAATGATGATGAATGGGCGAAGCACCAGCCGGGGGATCATTCGGGCAAGACGCCGGAAGCGTTCTCCGGAAACCGGAAGCTGGCTTCCGGTTCCTGCTTCTGGAAGACGGAGCGTGGCGTACATATACTACATATATAGCCTTGTCCGCCGTCGCGCCGTCGTAGCAACGCTAGTACTCGCCGCTCCCGCTAGAGGCCGCAGCTGTGCTCTTTTTCTCTTTCTCGTTCCCGTCGCGCGCTCTCTCTCTCGTCCGTAGCTATGGGCGCTGCGGTGCACAAGGGCTACATAAGCGCTGTGTATACTGTGCACATGTACAGTATATATATATATATATATATATATATATATATATACATATAGAGAGAGGGAGAGAGAGAGAGAAAGAGAGCACAGCTGCGCCTCTGGCGGGAACGCCGAGTACTAGCGTTGCTACGACGGCGCGACGGCGGACAAGGCCCGACCGTAAGGAGCTTCGCCCCTAAACACTGTCAGCCCTTCCACTGGGGTGAAGATGGAAGACCAGCGAACCTGTACTATGGTGGGAATTGTGTATTTCTAATTATGACTATTAAGATGTGATGGTGCAATTGGTTGTTAGAACTATCAACAAATGAGAAACATATATGATCCGGTGGCGTTCATTTATTTAGTGACCACAGGAACCATGGCCTTATGGTCGTTACGGTACACCGCCATAGGGTGTACGGCAAAGGTTGGCACGTTCTTCATAAACACGTCACCAACGCCACGCGCGTTCAGTGCGAACGCGGGCAAAACGCCCCTGCCGTCGACAACAGTTGTGCGCGTTGTTTGTGTGAGCGCACATAACCGCTATCAAAACGCTGGCTACGTGACGGAACGGCTAAACGCCGTTGTCGACATGGAGAGGCGGGCAAGAGCCCAGAGAGAGTCGGCGGCAGATACCGGCAGGGCTGCGCGCATGCGCTGAAGTAGGAGAGGTTGAGGAAAAAAGAAAAGAGGCATGTTTCTGCATCCCTTATAGGGATCATGGCTCAGCATCTGAGGGGTGGGGTATGGGGGATAGAAAGTAGGAAAAGTGGAAGAAGGGGAGGGAGAGGGTAGTCGTAATCGTCTCTGGCAGGGTGCCTTTACAGTCGGTCAGCCAGCATCGAATTGGCAAGGTAGCAGAGTACGACCTTGAATACCCTGCTGGGGCTGCGGGCTGGGGACAGCAGGTCCGTGCTGGAGGCTGAAGGCAGGCCCATGTGGCGTAGTTGAGCCACCATGGTGGCTCGATGTTGGTTGAGTTCGGGGCAGAAACATAGGAGGTGCTCCAGTGTTTCGTCTGCCCCGCACTGTGTGCAGGCTGGTGAGTCGGTTGTACCCAGGCGGAAGCTCCGGGCAGCTTTCCAGCAGCAGCCACTGCAGCGGGAGAGTGGGCACGCACACGCACAGTCTAGGGTGCCTCGATGCCCTCCTCGCCCACCGCTCCCCTTCCACTGGGAAGTCGCGTTTGCCCTCCGTCGTGCGTTCACTCCCCGTGAAAGCGCGCGCCCCTCGCCCTCGCGCGCTTTCACTCGCACATACAGCATATGGCCATTGAGAGTTTTTTTTCTACGTCAGGATGTAACCACCGAAGAGTGAGTCCTTAACAGCTTCGCTGTAAAAACAACATAATGTTGTTTTTCCTCTTTCTTCTTCCTTGAAACACTTCTTGATGCGACGCGCCGTGTGAGACTGTGCTAACCTTCCCACAGGCAATGGCCCACAACAAGGCCTCATTAACCCACGTCTCGCTGTGTGTTCTGTGTGCTACGTGGATAAACACAAATGGTGCACACCAGGCGAACATCACCTCACCACTCTCGTATTGCACCAAGTATACTCAATAACTTACATACGTTCCCCATCAACGTCATCGCCAATTAAGGCAAATACCGAGGGCTTCGCTTACACCGATTCGCACAGTGCGTATGATCAGCACAATGTTTTCTTTTTATGAACGCTTTTATTGCTTATTTTTCTCTAACATTCCGCCTATATGTTCTCTATGCTAAAGGCTGTGTGCTACGTTTTCATTGTCAGCTTTCAAATATAATGTATGCTTCAAATTCGGACCTAGGTATTTAGCACTACGCAATAAATTCCCGATACAACCAGAACAATAGTAGGAGCGGTTTCTGGCTGTTTAGTAAGAAGGTGGGACTTCAAAATGGATGTATTTAACCGTTTGAACCACAATACCTTGTTCATGATGAATTAAAGTACGCCGACACAATGCAATGTTGGAATTGGCATGACAATAAGGTTTTCTTGAGTTGGTGAGGTAGCAGCAGTAGCGGGTGACAGGAGCCCACGCTCGTCGCCTGTACCTGTTAGCTGCCTGCGTCGCGATGACGACTGTGACATATGACGCTTGTAAAGAGAAGAATCGTGATTACAGGTGTATGCACGAAGAAATACGGCACATGCCTAAATACTTCGAAAGCTTTCTACCTTCTCTGTCCGTGTGGCACAGTCTTCCTGGCGGATTGTCTTTGAATAGAATATATATATATATATATATATATAACTACAGCCGTTGGGTATGTGCTAGCGGGTGTCTTGTTCAGTAGACTACTTGGGGGTCACTGTCCATGTGCGTTCTGGAATATTTGGTATGGGCTTGAAAAGAGAACTTCGGCACTAGATAAGTGTCTATTCAAAGCAATCCGCCAGGCAGACTGTCAGGAAGACAACGCCCGACACCGCCAGGAAGACTGTTTATATATATATATATATATATATATATATATATATATAATGTGTGTGTGTGTGTGTGTGTGAGTGTGTGTGTGTGTGTGTGTGTGTGTGTGTATCCGACGAGAAAACGAGGGCAAGCGTAAAAACTCAGAAACCAGTACACAAAAGCTTCACTTCAAATAGCACCAATTTGTCTGCGCATTCAATCCAGCTCGGATGTGAAAGTGCGTGACAGTGAAACGTCGCTTACAATTCAGTGACATAGGGCCGGTCATCCATCGTCGTCAAGGGCAGCACGAACGAGCGACATACGGGGTCTGTACCGTCACGTGGGACTGAAACAATGAGGGTCGGATGGAGGCCACTCGGGATACGAATCGTGCCGGCGCAAGCAGATCACGCCCACTTGTTTTCCACGCTTATCCGAGGTATCGGTCAAAGAGAGAAACCATTTGCTCTTATTAAATTTCAGGCCTTCCTTACCGCTTCTGTTGTTTGTTTGTTTTTGTCTTTTCCAAGCCATTTGTTATCATTCCCACCATGCATTCACAATTTAGAACTGCGTTTATAGCATGTCGTGTCTTGCAAGGTACGGATTGACTTCATTACACCGACACGATTGCAACTGACACTGGAGTCTTACTCCACCGTTGTGCTTTCTACATGGTTGGGAACTCCATGTACAGATTACTACTGATTTCTTGGTTTCTATTGGGCAGGCCGTCTTCAGGATGCTGCTTTAAGGGCAAAGCAGCTGTTTTCGTTATGCATAAGATATATTGTACACAACTGGAGCATAGTATATAAGTGTGTGTGTGCATCTGTGTTTCTGTGTGTCTCTGTTTGTGTCTACCCAGCGACTCTATGCGGCTCAAAATTTAACATCAATATTGCCAAAAACGACTTGTCTTTGAAGCCGCAGAACTTGTCCACTTCAAAACAACTGTGCGCTTGTGCTCATCAACACTGTCTGCAGGTTCGTACGTCCGTATAGACAATTTTTACAGCATTTGCACTTGTCAGACACAAGTCCTTACACCATGTGCACTTGTCAAACGTATGTCCCTAGAGGCACTGTATCGTGCACTCCCCTGTAGACCACCGGCTGTCCTTCTGCATACCTGGTGATCGCTGTCTAACCAATATGGCATGTTCAATAAGAAAATATAGATGTGATGACGTATAGGTGTACTCTCTCTCTCTCTCTGTGTCTCTACTCTCACACACGCATATATATATATATATATATATATTGTAAAGATGAAGACATGCACTTAGGCTCGAGTGATCGGACCACGAGCGAGAAAGAAGCAGCTAGACAATCGGCCTTCCGCCAGAACGCCTTGTTTACTTCTGCCTCCTCTTTTTCACCCTCTTCGCCCCCTTTGCGGCAGGGCTGGCGTGTGCCGGAGTGGGGCTTTTGTTGCGCTGCTCCTCGGCCCTCAGCAGCAGCAGATCCATGGCGGATGGGTCCGTGTCCCAGGGGTCGCTGCACTGCGCATTTCCCGCGTTGTCCCCACATGCTTCTACTTCCGACGCCGCTGCGGCTGCAGCTTCATCCGCTGTGTTGTAGGCCTTGCCGCCAGGTCCGCCAGGGATGGCAGAGGACGCCGACGTGGAGCTGTTCGAACGGCAGGCCTATGACCGATGCGGTGGCAGCTGAGGTCTCGACCCGCCACCGCTGCTGCCGAACCATTGGTTCTCGGTCGCGATCTTCGACGACGACGAGCCGCAGCTGATGCTCGGGAATGTAGGGGCAGCACAGGCATAAGGGAGCGGCGGCCACCAGATGGCTCTGTCGGAAGCGAGATACTAGCGGAAGCGGTGGTCATCATGCGCTTCCCGATGTCTGGGTAAAAGCAGACGGCGACACCCGCTGAGCCGGCGTCTGCGGCGAGGCAGCCTGCGGACCATTCTGTCGACGCGTTGCTGGGCACACCTGCCGCCGCATCGAAGCAGTGGCTCGCCGGAGCACCGTGCGGAGAACTTCGCTGGTCGGCCTCACCGCAGGCAGAAGGTAGCTGGCCGAAAGTAGCTATTAGAGCTGCACTCCACTCAGGCCAGGACCGCTGTTTAATACCCTCGTAGTTATCCCATGCCTTGGTGGCACCTCGAAGTCGCCCCGCCGCTACCAGCCATATTGTATTGCCGGGCCAACCATGGGGTGCCCCGAGCGCGTTGGCCGCTTGCACCCACAGAATAGGGTCACTCGGAAATCCGTGGAACTCCGGTAATTCCGAGGCAGCACGCGATGGAAAGGCTGCTAGAGGGAAACCGGGAGTGGCTGAAACTAAGTAGTCCAGCTGCTGTGACAGCAGCGAGATGGCTCGCATGACGTCGGACAAGCTGCCAGCTGAGCGGTGGGTTGAGCCTATGGCGGAATCCGCCCAACCTGAGGCGGCGGCAGCGGCCGCAGTACTCGGGCCAGCCAGACCCGTGGCCAATGGAGCGTGCACGGCATCCGTTGAGCCAAGGCTGATGGCGGTCGCGGTACTCACTGTAGCCGGAAGCATGGCCAGGGGAGCGTGAACGGCATCCCTTGCTGAATTAGTTGTCGATGGTGTCGTGGGGCAGAGATCCAGGGCATGGGTAACGTAGACAGCGTTCCCTAGCGGCAGGAGGCACCCAGGACGGCGAGAATCCATGTCCAAGGCAGCGTGGACGGCATGCCTTGGCAGCTCGGAGATCAAGGTAGTCCCAGGTACGGCAGCCATGCCAAGGGAAGCGCTGACGGCGTTCCCTCGCCGAAAGGACCCAGGACGGTGAGATGCAGGAGGACGCAAGGCCTCCGCAGCACTGTGCTTAAGGCTGGAGCGCCTTAAGACCAGGCGTTCGTCGGCTGCGCCATTGTAATGTGGAGAAGCAGACAGACAATCGGCCTTCCGCCAGAACGCCTGGTTTACTTCTGCCTCCTCTTTCTCCACCCTCTTCGCCCCCTAGCGCCCGGTGTCCGAGCACCCGAGCCTATATATATATATATATATATGTGTGTGTGTGTGTGTGTGTGTGTGTGTGTGTATTATGGCAAAAGGAGACGCGTTCATATTTGTAGGCATATGATCGAGGGCGCTAGGCGTCCCGTGTCAAAATTATTCCTCCTTCCTTCGTTTATTCCACAAGTATTAATCTTTCTCGATATAACTATATGAATTCTGGCAATGCGCGTGCAACAAACAATTGTGTATGCATGCCAATTTATGCCATTGCAGCAAGGAACAGCTCCCCAAATAATGAAACATTACAACATTAAAGTTTTACATCCATCCATCTATCCAACATACGCTGGCACCACAACAACAAATTTACTTGCTAAACTATGTTTGTACGGTCCATAAATAATCAACAACCGCCAGCTCCGGCGCAAGATACGCATGGACTGGCACGCGGCGTGTCATTGGACATTTATAAGCGCACGTAGTGGCGGTTAATTCTTCTGCGAGATGGTGTAAGCGTGAATATAAATAACTTCCGTTCTGTGCACATTGCGCGATGAACTGCCCTTTTACCGCGAGAGATAGGTAAAACTCTCTGCGGTGTTTGGACGAATGGCGCGCGAAGCCTGCGCGCCGAGCGGTACAACACGCTCAATCATTCACCGAGGAATCAAAGCGAGCGTTTGCTTCAGCGAGGACTCGAGAAAGCTTCACGACAAAACGAAATCCAGGCCACCGTGTAGGTGGCCGGAAGGAGGCAAAGCCTTAACCCCAGACTAAATTAGAAGAGAGCGGCGGGTAAAGATGCGTACTAAATGCCACAAAAATTCTAATAATTGTCAACTAATGCGTAAGCATTGTTTGGCTCGGCTGTTACTTCGTTATTGCTTAGTTTTGCTTACGTGGTTATCCTTGCTTATGCGCGTCTACCCATTGCCTTTCCGGGGGCAAAGAATGCTTAGACTTTAGTACACAATTGTCCGATTTTCTCACTGCAACCGGCCCCTTCGATGCAGTCGTACCAATTGAGCTGCAACGCCGTGCATGAGCGCCCCTCGATCGGGCAGAGAGGGCGACAGGGAACACCACCTGCCGCAGAATTACATGGGGTGTTGCGTGAGGGAGGGTGCATCGCCGCGATCCCATGTCACCCTCGCTGTTGCTCTCGCAACTCTGTGGTATGCGGGCGTTCCTTGCCCACGCAAACACTCGCCTGCGTTCTGACTGCGCCTCGGTAAGACCCAATGAAAACGCCGCAAGCGTCTGAACGCGCTCGCTTGGCCGCGATGTCTTCATAACTCGAATGACACTCGGCAGCATTGAATTGGACATTGTGCGACTCTAATATCTGAACTTGGCCCACACCCAAGTTTCAAGTTGGCACACCCCCAATTTAGGTTGGGCCACCCCCAGATATCAACTTGGCCCACCCCAAATTTAATTTCGCCCGAGTCCAAATTTCAAGTTGGCCCACCCCCAATTTAATTTAGCCCTGTCCGAATTTCAAGTTGGCCAACCCCCAAACATTAAGTTGGCGCACCTCGCATTTCAAGTTGGCCCATCCCCAAATTTAAGTTGTCCCAAACCCAAATTTCAGTTGGCCCACCTCCAAATTTCGAATTCACCCAAGCCCAAATTTTAAGTTGACTCAGCCCTGAATTTCAGTTGGTACACCTCTGCTTTAAGCTTCCCCATGCATTTTCTAAGGAGCCCTATGTATCTCCACCGGTATTCCCGTTTATTTTACTTATTTCTTTTAAATTGTTCCTTCGCACTTAAAATCTACCATAACGATTCAATTTCTTAACTTTGCAAATTACGCATTTTTGTGCCAATAGAAGCATTGAACTTTTCACGTGACAGGGCTGGGCAGCTCACCAAAGAATGCTTATGCATAAAATAAGTAGAACATGACGGCACAAACTACAAGTACGAAAAGAATGTTTAATAAGACGAGAATATCAATCCAAAGGATAATGAATGAAAGTCTTCAGCGTTGAAGTTAAGGCCGTCAATAGATGTGGCAGTAGAAGTTTAGAAGGACGACGGCGAGCTGCTGCTTCTGACGCTCTATGCACAGCGATCTGTTGAGCCCGACGGTGCCTGGCTGCAGCCGCGCGCGTAGGTCTACGCTTCGCTTCTTCTGCAGCAGTCCACACTTCGCAAGAAGGCGCCATTGCGTGCATCGAAGAGTCATGACAGTCTGCGCAGTGTTATTGAGGCTTTGAAAGCGTTCGCGCTTGCCCCGCTGCGCATTCAGTGCGCGCAGTTGACAGGGCGTGACCCCTGGTGCTACAGTCTGCAACTTCAACTCGTGCATGCAGCTACGTAGCTGCACAAGTGACCCCTCGCACGATAGGGCACCTCTAAAGGGCCTCTTTTGAAAGCTGCATGCAAGCGTTCGCGTGGTGTAATGCTAAATACAGTGACAGAAATGAATGTGCAATATGACGGGTGTTTCAACTGACCTCCGTTCTCGGCTGCTTCTGTTGTCCACTTCTTCACTTCTTGTTTCGTGTTGCACCAGGCTTCGATAAACCGAAAACCGCGGCAGCATTGTTGCGCCATCTATGGGGCCCTATAGCGTCGCATAGAGTGAATAATAGTGAATAGTGTGCAGTGTCTTAGTGAAGTTGTTATTGGTTAACGGAGTTCAGCCTACTAAGCAAGACAGCAGCAGCCAGCACGTGCAAAGTCGGGCAAAAGAGGCGAGGAACGCTACGACAAAAAAATAAGAACGTGTAGGGCTTGCGACCACATCAAAAGTGCCGCGCGCGCATGTAAATAATGCGTTTCTCCGATGCCGAAGCGAAGGTGCTGGAAAAGGCGTGGCCAAAGGGTGCCGCTGCGTGTAAGTGGCCGAAAAAATAATATTAAAAAATGCTGCGGCAGTGAAGTAAGTTGCCTCAGTCGGCGCGAAGTTATAGACGAGACAGCAGGGGGTTGCACTGGACGTCTCCCGTTGAGAGGCGGGGCCACGAAGCAAATGGAAACGAGTGCTTGGCAGGTTTCGCACTATATATGGGAGTTGCTAATTGAACTGCTCAGGCAGAAGCAGCAGCGGCGGGACAAGGAATGAAAAAGAAAAGGAGAGAAACAAACGACGCAATGGATTGTGTCAGGCGAGTAATACTATTACGCCTTAGTGGACCGGCAGCCTTTGAAGGTAGACCGCGAAGAAGATTGTTTCGCGCGTGCCGAGCTACGCTTCCCGCCGAACCCACTGAGTGCTCGGGCACGTTCGGTATGCGAGGAAGAGAAAAAGAAAATCGAAGGGGAAAGTCGAGACGGAAGCGAAAAAGTAATGAATAGCGTAACGAGTTTATCTGAAACGGCAAGCCTTGCGTTCCGCAAGTCTGACATCTTCAACATTCACTGAAATCTCTCTCCCCCTTTGCCCTATCTCCCTCTCTTTTACGTTTCTTTCAATCTTTCGCTCTGCCCCTCTCTTTCACACAAGCACGCAATTTCGCTTAATGAGACTACTTCTGCGTCCTAATGGCATTCGAGTATTGGGAAAGCGGCGTCGTTTGGCCGAGGCTAAAACATCCCCTTAACGCTAATTCGAGCAGCCCGCGACCGAGCGCTCGAAGTATGGCCGTCGGAAGCGTCGTGCGAGGGCTCTGTGCATCAGGCCCCCAGTCTGGCAAACGGGCTCATTGAGAGGCGAGCCGCGTGCGACCCGGATGACCGAGGCGGCGATGGCTCAGTGCATAGTCGGGGAGAGTTTAATTAAGACGTCAAGCGCAGTTCGGACCTAGGCTCGGTAGAAGGTCCCAAGACGGACGTCGGGGAGGAGGGGTGGGAGGACTCCTTGAGGAGGTGAGGAGGCTGGCTTTCATTAACGCCTACAGATGGCGCGAACACGGCGGCGGCTCCTCTATAGGCAGGGCACGAGCACGAAGAACAGGAACCCCCGTCGTGCGGATCTGTCTATTTATCGCGCCGTGTGCGCCACCACCTCTCGTCCGACTTTTCCGCCACCTTCACCCCGACGTCCTTCTTGCCACGTTGCCGATTAACGCTTACGAACTCTGGCCTGTGCCAGCGAACATCATCACGCCCTTGAAGACTTATTCGCAATCATCTTTAAAAAGAGAGTCGGGAGAAGCACTACCCAGTTGAAAAACGTGGCGTATATATTGGGTTCAACAGAACACCTTTTTTTTGTAAAACAACAAATTTGGGTAGTAAAGACACAAAGCTTTGTGGCTACTATACAATTTTTGTTTTTATAAGTCCACTTTATGTATTAACGTCCCAGTGCTACTACAGGACAACGTACCCTTCTGCAGTTACAACACAAAACTACGACATCATGACGTACCTTTCTGTAGTAAAACCACTACTGAACGACAAAACAAGATAACCTTAAGCAAGACAACGCAGAAAAGCTTAGGCTAGTAAAAACACAACTTGGGTTCACTTTCTGTAGTGACAACTCTATACTAGAAGATGACAATACATCAACTAGCAGCAACACAACGCCATGGGGTGACAAAATAATTTTCGGTCAGCACAACACTACGACTTGATAATTAAGTTTCTGTATTACCTATGCAACACTACAATACAATAACAAAACTCTTTGTAGCGACAATGACAAAATATTTTTTTTGACATTTGGAACAATACGACTGAAGATATTAGATGACCAATTGAAGCTTCTTTTTTTCATTTAAAGTCTAAAAGTTATTGTGGAAATCTTTTTCAAAAATTTCGATCATTGCGAAGGATGTACATATCAGTGCCGAGTGTCCAATTATAGTATGTCCAGCTTTTCAGTTTCTGCTGCTGCAGTTGTAGCGCATGCAATTTAACCATTGACTTACGTGTTATTGCAAGTAGAAACACCACCGCATTGGATGGGCGTTGCTGGGAGGCTCTTTTGTACGTATATAGCATTCCTGTTCTGTGTACTCTTTTACGGTGTAAGCTGTTATGGGCTCCATGCAATGTCATTATTGGTGGAGATACCTTCAACGAGTCATGTTTAAGAGTCCATGCGCTTCACCCGCAGATCAGATTGTCCACGATCACCGTCTGTCATAAAAGAGGCCACAGAAAGAATTCCGGGCGAAGCCATATCACGATAAATTTCTTGGTACGTGTAGTTAGCATTGAAACAAGGTGGCCACACGTCGTACTGCCGCCGCAGATACGCATCATGTATGCAGCCGGCATGCAGGGGGCTTCCTCTCTCGCGCTCATCTCTGAACATGCTGCTCCATCTGGTGGCGCCGCCACAAACTGCGCGCGTGTGGAAATATATATTGAGCAAAAGGTTGTCTGAATATATATATATATATATATATATATATATATATATAATGTTGCGTGGTTTCTATTACTCCCTGCGGCGGATAAATTTTTCATGATTCTGTAGTTAGTGAACAGTGTACATAAGCAGGTGCACATATCTAGTGACCCAAGTTAAGTTGGTTTTGAACACGGTTCCCTGAGCACAGCCGCCCATTGCTCAGTGAGTGCATTAGACCATGGACTGCCCAAGTTGACGGAAGAACTGTTAGGAACAGAGACGGAAAGATAGACAAGGGAAAACACGTGACGTATCCTAACAAAGTTAATCGCAGTAAAACTAGGATGGATAGGTAGAACGAAAGCACTGCTGGCGTGTGTCGTTAGATCTATACACCCTAGCTTTAATCTGCGCTGTTGTCATGTAAAAATGGGAAATCCCATACTTTTATTATTAGTGTTTATACAAGAAGGCCCGTCAGTATGATACATCGTCCTGAGACCCGTAGACAGCTTGGGTAAATAATTGCTTTTGCTTGATGAGGTAAAATCTGTTTTTCTTTTGCACATTAATGAGGTGAAGTTGTAACCTACCATGCTATAGGTTGGCATGTTGATGCTTTATCTTGGATTACCACGTCAAATCGCGATATTGGGAGCACACCTTACGCTTGTTTTTCGTCTTCTGTAACGACAGAATGGTGTACATCAGAATATTGCTATATTTTTATCGAAAGCTGGGTTAAATGAATATGCAATTGAAGTATTTGCACACATCTCCGCGCGTGTCTTGCCCGGCATTAATATTAAACGTCAGTGCTCCCGAGTTACTTTTGAAAAATAGTCGAGTGCAATGTACAAATATTATAATGCGCGTGGGATCTCACGAATACATTAGAAGATACACAGCGGAATCGACGCTTTCGAACTTTCGTACTTTTCAGGACAGTGTTTAACTTTTTCATACGCGAACAACCGGTGCACGGAACAGATCCACTGAAAAGCTGCGTCATATTTTAGGCATCTCCAAGTATATACCGAGCCGTGCGTGCTGGTGTATTCATATATTGATGCATACAAAACCCATTCGCAGAGAGCAACATTTCGGTAAACTATGCAAGCTTTGAATGCGAGTTGTATGGCGCCGACTGAAATACGGCCATGTCGGAAAACGCAGACGAAATCAACGCCTGTGCATGTAGATGAAACATACTTTCCCACTTCGCTCTAACACTGCGATGTAGCCAAACTATAAAACACAAAAACAAGTTGAGATTAAAAGTAAGGCTGACGAGGCTTATTCGAACATTTCACGCCAAGCGCCCATACTATAGAGTCTCGACTTTCGTCGTAGGAAAACGCTACTTTGTAATTTGCGACCTCGCGCGGGCTTGAATATAGTTTAGCCCTTTTCTCCCAGTCCTATAGGCTTCACGGCAGTCGCAAGTGTGCATAACGCGCAAGCATAAACAACAACAAAAACAGCTACAAAGTTCGCAGCAATCACATTCGACATTCCGCGGGAAGAGACGCTCTTTCCGACCGAGTTAATAATTCACGCCAGCAACTGGAAGCAGTCGTCTCCGCGGTGTCCTCAAAAAAAGAGGGAAAACGCTTTCGGTTCCCACAGGACGAATCCAAGCGCTGTGGCTGATGGGTTCTGGATCTAACTGTGTTGAATCTGTATCATCGTGTATGTGCTTCTATTTCCTTGCGGCTGTGATGTACGAGCAAGTTCGAGCATTTTGCGTTGGCAAAACAGTTCTAAAGAAAAAGAGATAGTGTAATATTGTAACGTGACAGGTTCCGCCTTTGTGACTATACTTTCTTGCAATGTTTCACGTGGGTGTGTTTCAACGACTATATAGGAGGAGCTGTGCCTTTACGTTGATTGTAATATTGTGAAAAAGAAAAAGAGTTTGAAGGAGAAGGGATTGTTGTGGAATATAGAGAAAGCGGAAGCGTCAGGACGTGTTTTTAAGTTATAGCGCAAATAGCGATGTGATGTGAGCTATGCAGAGAAACAGCGACAGAGCACCAGTTTCCTTACAAGAGGGGTAAATTTATATGCAAATTGCGATACTGGGCATATTGAGCGAGCGAGAGGAAGCCAATCGTATCAGAGCTGTGCTTTTCCTGTCTCTCTCTCTCCTATGACTTTTTCTTCGTTTTTCCGCCTCGGCGTAGAGAATTGCCTCAGGCTTCTCTTTCATCGGTTGTAGATGCCTTTAAACACGCCGCTATTGTATCACATTTACACAACTGCACAGCGAACGCAAGTGATAAAGACGTTGTGCCACCTGAGCTATAGCGGCATGTGCCTTCCTTTGCACTCTATATAGCGCAAATGTGTTCTATCCATAAAATAGAAAATCTGACATTTTTTTTTATTCATCGCGCAACATGACCTTCTGTATGGCTCCTCCTATACACTGTAAACTGAAATAAGCCGAAAAGGGTATTCTAAGGGCTGCAACCTCCCTTGGGACTACGTGCCTGAAAACCGTGCTCCCTTACAGTGGTGTAGAAATGGTTAGCGTCCTCCATATTGCTCCCTCGCAAAATGGGGAGGAAATAAGGAGGGAGAGCCTCAATTTTACATCGTTTTTA